>NC_143510.1:85135930-85286555 GCF_031878675.1 Megascapheus bottae
TAATTGCGAATTAATGCTATGCTGGGTGCTATTTTCGTTCATGCTTCTACAGAGTACGCAATGCAACCCAGAGCAGCACATTGCTTTCATTCCTTCTGCTGACCGACTGCGCGAGTGCAAATATTTTTAGAAACCACACCCTCTCGCAGTGGCCAGATAAATAATTTCCAGCTGAGGGAGTAGCTCAGTCATAGAGTGATTGCCTAGCATGCACAAGGCCCTAGGTTCGATCCCAGCACAGCAGAATTATGAAACTAACAACAATAAGTTTCCATTGCCATATGTGCCTTTTTGTATAGCAACATCAAGCAGCGAAAAGTTACATAGCTCATACCAAAACTGAAGGGTTGGTCACAAGTTCAAACTAATAGCATATTTTTTCTTGTTTTGGTACCAGTCCTGGGGCTTGAACTCATGGCCTAGGCCCTGTCCCTAAGCTGGGGTGTTCAAGGCTAGTGCTCTACCACTTTTGAACCACAGGGCCATCTCTGGCTTTTTATTTTAAAGTAATTAACTGGAGATAAGAGTGTCATGGACTTTTCTGCCAGGGCTGGCTTTGAACCACAATCCTTAGATTTCAACCTCCTGGATTATTAGTGTGAACCACCAAAGCCTGGCCCAATAGTATTTTGTGTGTGTGTGCACTGATCCTTAGGCCTGAACTCAGGACCTCAAGCTCTCGCTTGGCTTTTTCTACTTGAGGGTGGCACCCTTCCCTTTGAGCCATACTTCCATTTTCAGCTTCTAGGCTGGTTATCTGGAGGTTAGAGTCCCATGAACTTTGATCCTCAGACCTCTGCCTCTTGAGGGGCTATAGTTATAGGTGTGAGTCACCAAGGCCCTGGTCTTCCACCCTTCAATGCAGAAGAGGGCACCACATTTGGGGTACTGCCTTGCTGCTTACATCCAACTGGAAGGCAGCTCATCTCTGCCCATGGACTGACTCTCAGCCCAGACAAAAATGGCCAGGGTTTTCTGTGCACAGAGAAGTCAGCTTGTGGCCATGTGTCTGCCTGCCTCTGTCAGCAAGTGCCTTTTCTAAATATGCTTCAGCAAAATGCTGAGTCAGGAAGAGCAGAGCCTATATGGCCGGAAGATAAATCAACACCAGCTGAAACACATTTTTTTTAAAACCCTGGAAGTCAGTTTTAGATGAAAAGACAACTTGCCCGGAAGTCAAACATGTGAGTTCTAATCCAGGCTCATCATCCCTTGGCTTCAAAATCAAATGGCTTTCAAGTGCCTACTGTGTGCCAGGCACTAGGTAACAAACTAGGGGAATCAGAGACAAGGACCTCAGACATTTCGCTTAGGACAAGCAAAACAAAGGGACTAAAAATCGTCGTCTAAGTTTCTCCGAGCTCTTTAGGATTCCTTGGATAGGTAGAGAAAGGAACACTAGATAATTGATAAAATTGGGAAGGTTTGATTTCTGTTTGGGGTGTGCGTGTGTGTGTGTGTGTGTGTGTGTGTGTGTGTGTGTGTGTGTGTGTGTATGTATGTGTGTCTATGTGTTTCCTACCTTGCCAGGGGCAGAGATTCTTAAGGAAAAAACAAAGAGAAATCTATGACCAAACTTTGCATTTATAATGCTATGTATATGTATGTGTATACGTTATTTGCCTGTATAATCTATAATAAGATCCCAGGCAGAAGGATCTGGTGACTGGGGAGCTGTGAGGCTGTAGCAAATGAACCATTCTTCCAGGCTCCGGCCCTATTGTCCCCTGCACAATTGCTTTCAGAATCCTCACCAGCCTCCTCCTCTATTGGGGAATTCTATGACTCTGCAGGAAGCTATGTGCCTTATCACTTCTGAAACAACATCATGGGACCAAGAGGTCACATTGTACCACAGAACCCAATCCCCGGGCCAGAGGCTCACATTCCAGGCCTTGTAAAGACTACATTTAGTTCTGAGGGTTCCAGGGGCAGGTGGCAGGCAGAATTGGGAGAGAAAGTCATCAAGGTCGATGACACAAACCTTTAGAAAGCCAGGACCCAATTTTCCAGTCAGGGCCTTCCTACCAAGCCTCAGAACCCCGCATCTTCACAGGGCAGTTGGCTTCTGGTTCAATTTTCTCTTCAGGGGGCCAGTGACTTGAACAGGCTCCTGGCATAGTAATAGCAATGTGCCATCTGCTTTGACTATAGTACTGTTGAAAGTCTGGCTACTCACAACCCAGGACTGGATATGAGGCACTGTCCACAGTCACTGCTCAGAAAATACTCACTGCTAATAGTAGTAGTAATAGTAATAGTAGTAACAAATCCTAGTACAGGAACTGGTACCCCTGGGAACTTGACATATGCAAAAACAAAGACTTGAGCCAGTTTATCCAAATCCTGCAATTAGTAAGAGACAGGATGGTAAAATAATCTCAGACTACCCAATTCAAGCAAAGTCATTACTCTTTCCCTTAAACAATCATTTGCCCACTGTGCTTACTGGCAGCTTGAAAAACCAAACATAAAGAAAACCTGATTTCACCCACAAAGCAAACCTTTTTCCAGTTGAGGAGAATGGGATCACATACCTTTCCCAATATCAAGTTAGCCACATGGCCCAGAGTTTTGGAACTCTATAACCAGTGCATCTTTCTAGAAAATTCTAGCCACTTTGCCAGAAAAGGAGAGACCCTACAACTTCACTTTTTGTTCCTCAGGAGAACTGCTTTGACCAACTATTTCCTCCTTACTTTATTATGGATGACACAGAAATATGTGACCAAGGTCAACTTCTCTGCATGAACAAGAGGTCATGGGGGTCACAGCTTCCACGGACCTTGCAAAGCATGATGGGGACAAACAGTGACTGCCTTGATCTACAAACATAATCCAAAGCCTAGAGTAACTGTATCCTTCCAAGAAAGAAAATAGTCCCATCACACACACACACACACACACACACACACACACACACACACACAGAGCAACAATATCACCAAAGGCGGGAGATGGTTCCCATGTTTTGTCCGGGGACCAGGGATAAGGCATTCACGTCACAAGTGTCCAATTGGAGAGTTCCTGCTGCTGCTATGAGTACTAAGGCCATTTCATAATGAAACCCATGCGGTGAGCTCCGTTTATTTTGAAACCATATTTGCTTATTTTGCAGACGTGATCAAAAGAACATCTAGAGTGCTTCCAGGGAGGCCCTTGAACCCTGATGTGCAGGAAAGCTTTCTCCAACTCCAGGAGCAGCTAGCAACAATAGTCCGTAAAAGTCAACTCTATCACTTGCCATTTCTCAATAGCAAGCATCACCACCAGCTCTTTGCAAGAGCTCTCACCAGTACCTCGGCTGGTTCAGAGGTGGGAGACTGGGAAGTAACCAACAAAGCAAAACAAAACAACAACAACAAAAATAAATAAATAAGAAACAGGAAAGGAACAATCCAGTAAACTTGAGTTTGTGAGTTGCAAATCTAAACTGTCCCTTTTACTTTACATTTGGTTACTGTGGATAGGTCCCTTGACTTTTCTGTGCCTCAGTTTCCATGTAAGTAAAATGATGTAAACAAACAGTGCCATCTCATACAGTGGTCCTCAAGACAGAATTGAAAAGAATAGTAAGCAAACAGGACACACAGAAAGTATTTGTAAGTTATATGCTATGGGAAAGATGGTTGCGTGTGAGCTTCCTGAGAACAGAAATCTTAATCACTTCTTTTTATCCCAGCAGGAAGAATAGAATCTGGCATGCCATCACAGATCAATTAATGCCAGTGGAATTTAACTTTGTGAACTGGACTGAGTGGAGTAAGCAGGAAGACTCTCCTGGAACCTGCTGTCAGCAGAGGAGGCCATTGCAACATTTCAGACTACAGCCTTGTAAGCGAAGCCCCCACTGGGCTGGAATACCCAGCCCCTGCCTATCAATCCATAAGGCTGGGGAGCTTTACCTTAATATTGCAGTTGTCATCAAGCAGTATATTTTCCAACTTCAAATCCCGATGGACCACGCCGTTCTGCAACAAGAAGACAGGAGAGCACTGAACTGGGAGCCACCAAAGGGATAACAGGAGAGAGGCGAGGAAGGAGGAAATGTCTGACAGATGAAAGAAATGCCCCAGCCCTGGTGGTCTTCACTTCCATCTTTCAGGGCTATGCTGGCTGTCAGGAAACTCCCCCGCCAGCGACCAGCGACAGGACAGCATTAGTCACTTGCTGTGTGGTTAAGGGAAAAATGACAGGAATCCTGGCTCCCCCAGAGCCTGTTTTGAGCAGCAGGGGGATGCTTTGTCGGGATGGGATTCTGCTGTGTAAAAGCAATTGCATCCCAGGCAGCCAGACCCTGTCTGTCTGAGAGACAGGATTCCCAGGCCAACAGCAGACTCCGGAGTGAGTAGCTCCCAGGCCTTGCTTGCTTCTGCCTGTCTGTTTTTCTGTCTGTACCTCCCATGCTGGGAAAGGGGGCCTGGACAAAATCTTCTCAGTCAAATGAAATGGACTCAAATCCATTCTGAGGGCAACCAAGGAACTTCCCCTTGAGCAGCTGGCGAGAAAGACTCTGAAAGTTCTTTTCTCACTCAGCATCAGGACTCAAGGCTGAGACTAAAACAGGTGACTGTGATACTATCGTGTGACCTTTACATTCAAACAAACCGTGGCAGGCTGAAGGCTAAACTGGTATCTTTTTCCACCTGTATTTCTACAACTCTCTTCCTCATCCACGTCCTTGTGATGAGCTTTGAATTCAGAAATGCACAGTCTTTCTAAAGGAGAGGTCTTAGCACAAGTAACCCAAGTTTAAACACGGGGTGCTGTTTGGTTCAGTTATGACACTCCTGAGTCTCTCTTTTGTGTGCTCATATGTACTAGGTTGGCACTTTGTCACTTAAGCACAGCTCCACTTCCAGTTTTTAGCTGGTTATTTGGAGCTGAGAGTCTCACAGACTTTTCTAAGCTCAGGCTGGCTTCAACCCATGATCCTAAGATCTCAACTTCCTGAGTAGCTAGAATGATCGATCTAAGACACCAGCACCTGGCTACATTCCTGGTTTTCATAATAAGGTACAATGAGTCTAAGAAAATATCATTCATCTGGAATCCACGTTTGCATGCTTTAAGTAATAAAAACACAGTCTGCAGCCCTTGATAATGACACCTGAGGATCAACTAGAACAAAGCGCGAGGTCTGAGTTATGGGGGTCCACAGAGAGGTCACATACTACTCACACGGGGTAAGCACTTGGGATTTGAACAATGGCGATTTTCTTCTTTGTAATTTATAAAAATCTCCACACATGCTACAAAGAACAGATTTCATTTTTCTGAAAGGAAAAGCATGGGTGTCCAGCAAACCAACTGTGGTGGGACCTGCAGACCGGGCACACGGTGGTACCTTGTGACAGTAATGCACGGCGGAGACGATCTGCCGGAAGAAGTGTCTGGTCTCCCTCTCGCTCAGGCGTCGCCGCTCACTGATGTAATCATACAGCTCCCCTTTGCTGGCATATTCCATGATGATCACGATCTTATCTTTGTTCTCAAACACTGGAGAGGTGGAGGGGGGGACAATCAACAAATACCCTGTTAGCCCAGCAAGTTCAACTTCGGATGGCAGGGTGCAGGGAAGATGATGGAGACGTCAAGAGTGGCCTAGGGGGTGGACAGCGTCACAGGTGGCTGTATTCCCCATCGTGACTTGGACACAGTCATCAGCAAGAAGGGCAATGTCAGCATCACTATGGTGACCGGAGGTCCCATTGAGGAAAATGTAGTTCTTTTCTGACTGCCTCTGCAACATCATTTCTCACCTCTGCCCATCAGTCCAACTCTCCTATGCATAAGATAGTGGGTAATAATCATATACGATGATCATTTATTGTCTATTTCCCCCACCTCTTTGGGGGGAAGGATTGAATTCAGAGCATCATGCTTCCTAGACAAGTGCTCTATCATGTGAACTACCACATCCCACCTCTGGTCCTTTTAGTTCAAGACAAGGTTGTCTGCTTTTGCTTGACTATGATCCTCCTACCTCTACCTCTTGAGTAGCTGGGATTACAAACATGAGCCATTAAGCCTAGCCATCTATGAAGCATCTGACTCAAAACTATCCAGACTTCCCCTCTCACTCAAAATAGAACCCATTGCTTATTAACATGGTCCGTCAAGTCCTGCACGCAATCCATGGGTCTCTCTTGGCCTGATTTCATTTCTATTCTGTGAATTCATTTACTGTGTCTCCCTGACTCAAATGTCAATTCGGGCTGGTCTATTACACCCACTGAATCATGCCCAGCATACAGAATTGTGTATGGCATACCGGAGGAGCTTAGTTAATATGAAATGAGGAAACTCAAACTCTACGAATTCCTATCAGACAATAATAAACCATCACATCGCACTTCTTATATACCAGGCTCCTCATACAAGGTGCAAACTCATCCAAATCTTACAGCAAACCACCAGGGAAGTATCTGTCATTGTACCACTTGAAAACAAAATGAGGAAACCAAGGCATGTGGAGATTCTGAGCTGCAGTGAAGCTCCAAAGTCCAAGTGCAAAACTACTGGCTGTGTCTTACAATCCCATACACACTCATGTGCACACTCATTCATACACACACACACACACACACACACACACACACACACACACACACAGAGAGCTATCTCTCACCTACCTGCTCTCCTCTCTCCTCTCATCTGCCTTCCCGTGACATGGAAACTCTAATTCACAGGTTGCACCTGACGACACTTCTATATCAACTGCCTGCTGCCTCTCACATACTAGTTAATACTTAAGTCACAAGGACTTCCTAATGGTGCCAACTTCTTTCCTGTATTATATGTCCACTCCCCCAGCCTGAACTGTGAACCGAGACAGGAAACCTTCATTTGTAAATCAAATATTCCTAACTAGGACTCCTAGCTCTGTCTCTTAATGGCTGTGTGATGTTGGTTTCCCTCTCTAAGCCTCAGTTTACACAACTATAAAAAGTGAATAGAGGGCCGGGAGTTTGGCCTAGTGGTTAAAGTGCTTGCCTAGCATGCGTAAAGACCCGGATTCGATTCCTTGGTCCCACATACATAGAAAAAAGCAAGAAGTGGAGCTGAGGCTCAAGTGGTAGAGTTCTAGCCTTGAGAAAGTCCAAGGACATTGCTCAGGCCCTGAGCTCAAGCCCAGGACTGGCGAAAAAAAAAAAAAGTGAACGGAATTCCTAGGTGCTTCTTAGAATGCCTGGGGGAATTATTGACAGCAGGAAAGGTAAGTGTTTACAGCGAAGCCAGACCATACTCAATAATGTTAACAATTACTGCTGCTGTCAGTATTATTGGACACACAATGGGATAGAAATAGGTACATGACACTCACTGGGATCTGGGACCTTCCCTAGGCCTGGGTCCCCTGGGTCCCAGACACTGTCACTAGCCACTAGAGCCTCAGCATCCACCCCACTCCCCGCCACACATATACGCACCCCTTCCTCCCCACTCCAGTTCCTTTTTGGCTCCTTCAAGTCCAGCCAAACCCTTCTGATAAAATGAAGGAGGGAAAGCAGGAAAGAGGAGGAGGAACTGCCAGATAAAATTGGCTGCCCCTGCGTCTGCTGCCCTGGATATACCCTGCCGCTCTGGCTCCCACCAGGATTTAGCCTGGTATGGACTTCGCATTAACAGCAAACTTTGGAAACTGGAAAGGCTGCCTCGGGAAGTGTGGCTCCTGCTCCAAACTTGATGGAGTGGTGCACTCTGGAGAAGCAGCAAGTTTTCTCATTTTAAATGAGGGTAGAACAAAGGCAGGGGTATAAACAAAGACCTCACACCCTCTGGTGTGAGGCTGCCCCATCCTTAAAAGGAACCCAGGCTGCTGACCTGTCAAGGGAGGTCTAGTCACTTGCCTGAGGTGGATACAAGGACTGTTCCAGTGATGGATTTTCCTCTTCTCAACTGGCTGACTTGGCACCATGGAGACAGGGCACGATTCAGTTCCATAATACCCAATACAACCAACAGTTCTCCATGCAGCTTCCATTAGGAAGGTCTAGTAGATTCTCCCTCTAAGGCACGTCCCAAGGCCATGCACTTGTGCCTCCCTCACAAGGCTGGCAAGTGGGTCTCCACCTTCCTCTCTCACCTCCATGCTCACTGTATAGTGTGAGGGCTCTGGACAGCACCCCAGGCTCATTCTCCAGAGTGTTCCCCACAAAACCATCCTGGGGAGAAAACATGCCATGACCAAGCACAGGTAGGATGCTTGGGAAATGCCCAGTTCTAAACATGTCTGCTCTTGTCCTTCACTCAGTTCTACAGGTAAACTGTGCCACATGCATATTCCTGTTGACACCAAGAACAGATCAGGACTCAGCCAGGGAAATCCTGGATGAATGAAAGGACATGTGAGTGACAAAATCACCTCTCCTTATCGTGGCTGAGCAGCCTGTCCAGTCAAGCCTGGCTCTGGGACACCATCTCTCACCCTCACAGGAAGCCACCAAGACTCATAACTATAGCCTTAAATACAACCTGACAGGAGCTACATGCGATTGCTCAGTTTTAGACCTGAAGCAAAATGACTCATCCTGGTGGCTATGTGGTGTTTAAAGTGTTTTTTAGCTGTCCCTCAACATCAGTAACATGTATTGTAGGCCTACTATGTGCCAGCACTGGGAGAAGAATCTGCCTGAGTGCAGCAAGTTCACAATACTTTCCATGGCCATAGAGGGAGAGGCCATGCCAGAACTGGGCTGACTGTAACTTCCAGCTCTCAGCTATTCTATTACCATTCCGTGTATAATAATCAACCCCTCACTTCATTCTCCTCCCCAGGCCAATGAGGCTGAAGCTTTCCACACACAGGGAGCACTCCATCCACACCATGCCTTGGCCAAGGTTCAATGCACAGAAGCTATTCCCCTTCCCATTCCTTCACCTGCCTCTGGGGCAAAACAAAATCCTTAAGAGTTCTTCTCCTTGCCAGCGAGTGTCCTTTAAAACATGCCACGCCTGTTGCGGAATCACAGCATTTTCAAGAAGGAAGTGATCACCTATTATTTTTTTTTTCCAGAATAACCAGACATGTTAGTGCATAAGAACAAAGCCTTGGGAGCCCACACTGAAGACTAACCAGTTTCTGCAACTTCAGCCCAGGGCCCCCCTGCCCATGGTTTAGGCCCACTGTTAGCCAGTGAGGTGGCAGGAACATTCTCAGCCATTCTTTTGGCAAAAAATGGGCCCCTTCCCCCGGGCACTTTTACAACTGGTTATTTATAAGCCCAGAAATCTTGTCTGTGTTTATGTTATTAGTCACTAAGCAAAACTTATTTTCCACCACTTGGGAAGGGTTTCCTTTCTGAAAAATGAAAGCTTGTGTCTCTTGGCCAGACGGTTTTACCCAGAAGGTCAGTGGCTCCAGAGTGGTAAGGAAAACTATGGCCCTTGACATGCCAGGCCTACCAGGAAACTGAATGCCATGAATAGAAACTTAGCTCAGCCTGGACTGCCTACAGCACTGGGCCAAGGCCATGTGGCCCAAATCCTTAAAAGCAACGAACTTTCATAAAGCACCTACTGTGTGGGTGCCATTGGGGATCATGAAAGAAGACTACCAGTGGGGAGAAGGAGAGAAGGAATAACAGAAGAACTTCCAGCCACTGCCAGAGGCCAAGGAATAAAAGAAGAACAAGAAGAGGACAATGAACGACACACCAAGGCCTTGAATTTCCCCCTAGGAGATACTGGACCATCAGACATGTGACCAAACATTCCCAAGAATAATCGAAAAGATAAAAAAGCAAGAGCCAGGGTGGTACCCAAGATCCTGTGCCTGTTCAGGGTTTGCATTTCCCCAAGAGACTTCCCATTTCCCCAAGAGACTTCCCATTTCCCCAAGAGACTTCCCAGATTGAATGTAAGCCTGTAACATTGTTGAATTTTGCCATTTCGGAAGTAAAAAAGAAACAGAACATACAGTATCTACTCTTGTGACTGGCTCTAACAGTCCAATGTAATGTTTGTGAGACTAATCCATCCAGCCATGCCTAGTTTAAGACGGCCCGTTATCACAGCTGTAGAGTATTCCATTGTGTGATGCTATCTCGATTTGTTCATCCATTGGACTGCTGATTTGATATTAGTGGTCTGCATTTGAAGTATCAGTATGAAGAGTATTGCCATGGGCAATACGCAGGCCTGCCCCTCCCTCCCCCCCCCCCCTCTCTCTCTCTCTCTGCTGTTGCTGGGGGTTTTAGTGTGGCATAGTCATCAATGTCTGTAATCCCAGCTACTCTGTTCTGAGGTCAGCGAGGTCAAAAAAAGAAAAAAAAAGCACTCACCAGCACCTGTTTTCCCTCCTTGCCCTGTCCTATGTAAAGGTTTTCCGTCTCTAAATGGAGACCCCTCATGGCCTTCTCTGAAAATGCCTTTGTACCAGCCTCTTTGAAGCTTTGAGCATTTTGCTAGGTGTCAAGCAAATACAAGGGCAGCAGAAGACACAGTTTTCTCTTTCAAGGAGTTCTTGGTTGGAAATGACTAGGAGTTATACATTAATCCAAGAGCTAACCTGTATAATCCAGACTTCCAGTACCTACATGAGACAAGCCTCCATGTCCTGGAAAAGATTCCTAGAGAAAGTGGACCATCCCAGATATCTTACATTTGGATTGAATAAGCTAAATTTACCATTATTTCTGCATATCCCAAACTGCCAAACTCTGACCCTTTTCCCTCTACCAAACTCTCAAGCTTTTTCTTCCTCATTCTTCCCAACTTGAATTATTTTTCTGGATTTGTTTGTTTTCCATTTCAAAGGGACAGTGGGGACTGGTTGCTATAGCAATGGCTACTTCTCCAAATTAATCCTGAATTTCATCAGATGTTTGCTCTGATGGTCTAGTTCTGCCTCTGATTGTCTGACTTTCCCAACCACACTAATTACCCATCTCCTAATAATTCCCTCCTGCTGTCCTCAAGGTTAACAGCACAACTTGTACAACATGACAGAATGTGCATTATAAAAACAAGGCTCTGGCCTGGGAGAAATGAGAGACCACTCTGCAGCCTAATTAAATAATTTAGCCAATACAGGATTTATTCTTCAAAAGTATCCTCTCCAGAACTAAACATCAAATACTTCAGGGGCTTCCAGCTTCTGTTTTCTGGAGTCTAGAAGCCCTGTGCAGTGAGGGTGAGAAAATTCAACCAGACTGGCAGTGAGGTGGTCAGAGATGAATCATTCTTTGTGTTTCCTGGTTTGGACAATACCAAATTTCTTAGTTCACCCATTGTCTTCATAAACCAAAACATTCTATTGGATGCTGGTTGGCATACCATGAAGAACCATAGCCAGCCTCGCCACCCACAACCAGCAGTGGGCTTCAAAAGTACAGAAGAAATGGAAAGTGTGAACACAACCTTTGGAAGTTGGGTGTCAAAGGCCCACTAAAAATTGCTCACTCAATTTCTAATACTAATGGAGGATTTAACGGATATTGAGTCCTAGGAAGGAAGTGGGCAAATCCAAGACAGAGGTGCAAGTCCTAGGAAGGCTGGAGAAGAAAAACAAAACAAAACAAAACAAAAAAAACCAGGACGGAGAGAGGAGCTATAAGAAAGAAGTTCAAGGACACTAAATTACAAGCC
Source organism: Megascapheus bottae (assembly GCF_031878675.1). Taxonomy (NCBI): domain Eukaryota; kingdom Metazoa; phylum Chordata; class Mammalia; order Rodentia; family Geomyidae; genus Megascapheus; species Megascapheus bottae. The sequence goes on from NC_143510.1 coordinate 85,147,523, forward strand.
GTTGAACTCCATCCTGCTTCTACCATTACCACAATGTTTTCAGGGGACCCAGTCATAACTCTTAAGATGAAATGGGCGCCATGGAGCATCATGACATACTCACCATCTGTACCTTACAGTCTCCCTGGTCATCCCCCTCTACTTCCATCTCCATCTTCCTGTCTCATACATACATAAACCTGAACCTGAGTCTCAGTAACTGATCAGAACCTCTCACACCTACCTGCCCCCCACACACGGCTGCAGCAATGGTTCTTGAACTTGATGCAGGGAACTGAAAAAAAATGGATGTCAGAGATGTACAGCTCTTGTCTAGCAGGTACAAGGCCCAGATTTCTATCCTTAGCACTGCATGAAAAGATGAGTTAAAATTTTAAAAAAAAAAAAAATATATATATATATATGCTCTCCCAATTCCAAGAGCAGTAGCGTCGAAATCCTTGTAGGCACACAACTTGGTTTCTCTGAGAGCTCTGCTGTTAGCTCAGCCACCTGGCCAAGCTGGGAAGCCAGGCCTAGCAGTGACCACTGCCTGACCCATCAAGGATTGTTGACCCAATTCTGAAGACCAATTCTCACCTGCCTCATGGGGCATCAAAGAGCTCTTGGAGTCAGGCTCTCCTCAGGTGTAATCTAGGCTGTGCCACTTTGGCAAGAGAATTAGCCTTTCTGTGCCTAAGTGTCTTCACCTGCTAAAACAAAACCTCTACCTGTCTCCCACTATGCAACACATAGCAGCAATAAGAATGTGAAGAGGAGCTGGCTGTGACAACCCGGCAGCAGGTCTTAATGTAAGAAAGGGGTCAAGACTTGGGATCTGAATTCACAGAATCCACACCAGGACCAACACTTACCTCTTCAAGATATGTGTTATGCATGGTGGAAAGAGGTGGGAGAATGGTAAAGATGGTGAACTAACATGGGCCCTTGCATAGTCCAAGCAAGAGCCGAGCCAACAGCAACCTGGCTCCCTTTACCACGGTCTCCACTTCAGGTCAATCCCAAGGCCCCAGTGCATGGATCAACCAACTAGAGGAGCCTACTACTGACAGAGACTGTAGCATGAAGCAGCACAAATTCCCCGAGCAGATTCTGCAGGTTAAAGTGACAGCTCATCCAGGCCCCCTTCCATGTCTACATCTCTCTGTTGGACAAGATTATCAGAGAAACCCTCTTCCATATTCTCTGAGCCCTCCTAAACAGACACAATGACTGCCTTAATCAGGCAAGCCATCTCAGTCCCTTCTCAATAGGCCCTACATTAAATGCAGTACAGTTCTTTTTTTTTTCTCTTTAAAAAAAATTTGCTTCAAGTACAAGTGGTATTATTTAAGGCACTGAAAAATATTGAATTCCAGGAAACCCAAGAGGGTGAGGCAGGACAGCCAGGAGTAGCATTCATTTTTTTAGTTGTTTTATTTCTAATCTCTGGCCTCTAGAAGAAGAAGAAAGAAAAAACACGACTTGGGTGTAATCAAATAAAAACAATGAAAATTATACACATGAAGGTCAAATAGCTAACTTCATAGCAAACTCATTAGAAATGCGGCTGGACAAACTCACAGGCAAAGAGCTTGTTACTGTAATTAAAAGGGAAGAGAATTCTGGGCCTGGCTTATAAATGAGGTGAGTCCCCTTTCATTTAGGTCCAGTCTTGAGCGACTTTGTAGGGAACTTGTGAATCTAGCAGCAAGAAGTATCTGTTTAAAGGTTCTGCAATTTGCCCTGGGTTCAGCGGAGTAAACAGAAGGATAATATCCTTCATTGCCAAGTTCAACAAACAGGCCCTAGGTCTCTGGGGAGGGCATAAACCAAATGGCTAATGATGTCGACCCAAGGTGTCACCCACTGCCCCTCATGACTGCTGCCAGACACATATTCTGGAATCCACTGATAACAATCCGATCCAGACAAACCCCACAGCAAGGTTCTCACACTCTTAGTCCAAGAAGTATGAAAGTCAGTCCATGCTTCTTAGCCTGATCAACACATTAGAATTCTCAACGGTGACACTCCAGCATAACCATGCTTTAGAAATTCCTCATGAGAGTCCAGTGTGGACCTAGCATTTAAAACTCACAGATCTGAAAGCTAAGGCTCCAGTTATTTCTCCTATAACTTCCTGATAGAACTTTCTGCTCAAGAGCTGGATGCTGGTGGCTCATGCCTGTATAATCCTAACTATTCAGGCAGCTGCGACCTGAAGATTGTGGTTCAAAGCTAGCTCTGGTGGGAAAATCTGTGAAACTCTTTGTCTCCAATAAAACTGTGCAGAAAAAAATCCAGAAGTGGTGCTATGGCTCAAATGGAAAAGCACTAGCCTTGAGCAGAAACTCAGGGACAACACCCCAGCAGCCCTGAATTCAAGCTCCAAGACTGGCACAAAAAATAAATAAATAAATAATAAAAGTCTCTACTCCAGCCAGAAAAGACTGCTTTCTCATTCCTAAATATTACATCAAGAATAGTCAATATCAGCCAGGTGCTCAAGCCTGTAATCCTAGCTACTCAGGAGGCTGAGATCTGAGGATCGAAGTTCAAAGCCAGCCCCGGCACTAAAGAACCTCAAGAACTTCACAAAACAAAAAACAAAAAACAACAACAACAAAAAAAGAGCCTTACAATCTTTAGGGGCTTTAATTCAACATGCTAGGTTTATTTATTTTTTACTAGTCTTGGGCTTGAACTCGGCCTGAGTATTGCCCTTTGAGCCCCTTTGTGCTCAAGGCTAGCACTCTGCCACGTAAGCCACAGTACCACTTCCGGATTTTTCCATAATTAATTGAAGATAAGAGCGTCACAGACTTTCCTGCCCAGAATGGTTTCAAACCATGATCCTCAGATCTCTACCTCTTCAGTGGCTAGGATTATAAGCATGAGCCACCGATCCTCAGATCTCTACCTCTTCAGTGGCTAGGATTACAAGCATGAGCCACCAGAGCCGGTGCAGCATACTGTTTTTGATCAATGTCACCTCTTCTAATCATCCTCCTCTCCAAACCCCACCACTCCCCTCCAGGTACCTGGGTCCATTTTCACACATGTACATGGAATAATATGACTATATTTGCCCATCCTTCTTCTCTCCATGAGTCTTCCCCTCCGCTTGATCTCTCTCTCACACATACAACATATATAGTGTTCAATATATTTTTTTTTCCAAAACAACTGATAATGAATGAATGAACAAACAAGCAAATACTGAAAACTGTAGGTATTACTAATGAGCATGGATCTTGTTAGATGTCAGCTATTCTGATCATAGTAAATTTTGCTGATTGAGAACCCTGGATTAGCCCACTACAGGCAAAGAGATAGAAATGGCTGCCGCTATCTCTAAAAAATGTATGCAGGAAATGTGGTGCCACTTTGGTTTCTACCTTGCTACAGAAGAGTTTCTCTAACACCATGGTTCTCACGCTTGAGTGTACAGCCACTGGATCCCAACAATGCTGGTTCTGCTCATCCTGGGTCTCCCTTTGAGAACCCACTGCCCAGATGTATCATTCAGGAAGCTGGAAGTCTTGCCATTCTATTTCCCAAGGGCAGAGGGTGGAATAGTCAAACTCTGATTCCTAGATCCACTACTGGACTCTGCAGAAACATCTTCCACAGCCCACAGCTCTGGCCACAGTATGGAAGACAGGCTTTTCCACAGACACCCCTGACTTGATTTCTCCTCTGTTCTGGATTTTTAAAGACCCTGACTTGATGTCTCCTCTTTCACCTTCAGGTCTTGCCAGACTGGGGGTTGGGGGACAGGCTGAGGTTTTCCTAGCATGCTGTGTAACAAAAGTGGGTAGTCCTTGAATTTTGTTAGGTTGGAGCTCCTAAGCTTTCAAAGAGGGAAGGGGGGGTTGAGAAAATTTGCTTTTGATGTTTGAACTCAGCCTGAAATCAAAACCTCAGGCAAACCTTTTTATCTCTTCCATCCCAGGCAACCAAGTTGAAAGCTTCCAGCAGGCACTTCCTTCTCAGCGTATTCCTCCCCACCCCCCCCCCCATATTGCCAATTACCTCCCTGCTGAGTGAATGGAATTCTTTTGAGGGATCACACCTCTGAGATGCTGTGGGAGATTTCTGTCTGCTCTCCTGATTGGGTTACCCTAGAATTTCACACAACACAGCCTGTGTCTGGCCCCTTATTGACTTTGCCTTAGAAGTCAATGATGGCTTGCCTCTAACTTTGAGTTGACAAATTTGAGAGTAAATCACCTTCACCCCATGGGTCACTCAGACAGAGAACCCCGAGCTCTTGAATCCAGAAAGACACATTTGAAAGAAATTATATTTGAGATCTGGTAAGGATCAGAGGTGAAGTTACAATTTTATGGGCCCACTGGCATTGTGAATGATCTATAAATAACTTCTATTTTCACAGTGCTGTGTGCACTTTAGAAAACACTTGATCTGTGTGTGAGGTTGTGAGATATAAGGCCTCAAGATTTCTTCCTGGGATATGAACAGAAAGATTCCCTACAATCCTACAGAAATGGGCGAATTCACATTCCCAGACACGTAAGATGCCAGAATCTCTGAATTGTGGCATCTAGGAAAATACTTGCCTTTAGCAAGAACTGGATGCCAAAGACCCGGTCAGTGTGAGAACCTGAGCAAACCACTGCCGAAATTGCAAAGTCCAATTCACCACTTACTAATTGATATAACTTTAGAAAAGAAATTCTGTCTGTAAGTCAACTTTCTTTCCCCATATAACAGAAGTGTTAGTAGTTCAGATTCCATAAGGGTTTAAGTGAGGTAATACTGCATGCTTCCTAGTACTGAGGCAGCACCATGTAACTCCAAGCCATCATTAGTATTCTTACATACATTATAAATTATATAGAGGAATATATACATACTATATGCAAATGTAACTGCGTTTAAGTAGTAATCTAACAATACTACTTCCTCCTGAAAATCTCCCAGTAGCTCTCCATCATTCCTGATCTTGGATCCACATCCCTTCTTCTAGCTAGTGTGGTCCAGACCTGGCTCTTTCCGAAGTCCTGTCTCCTTACCTTTCATCAACTCTCCCTTTCTCTGTCATTCCTGCCAACATAAACTCTTCCTTCCTCTGACCATCTGTACATGCTGTTCCTTTTGCCTAGAAGGCCCAGCTTAGACATTGTTTCCTTCAGAACTTGCCTCAGTTAGTTGCTCAAGCCAGACACTCTAGTAAACCTAGCCATTCAGTAGGTAGAGGCAGAAAGAGTTCCGGGCCAGTCCAGGCAAAGTGAACAAGACTTGGTCACAGAAGCAAGCACGCAAACAAGGGAGCAAGGGAGGGAGGGCTAAAGGGAAGGAGGGGGAGCTGGAAGCTTGGAAGCATGACTAAGCAGTAGTAGAGAGGCTTTTCTGGGAGAAGTAGAAGAAAGCAATTGTTCAAAAATCACTCAGCTCGATTCACAATAGAACAAAATCTAGATACATAAGGCCATATAGAATGACGCTAAATGTAAGGACCTCCAGGATATAGAAACAAAAGCCATATAATGAGTGATTGTTGTCCTTAATGTACTGTGTTATCTCCCATCTCTTTTGCTGTCCCTTGGTTATTTCATATTGTTATAAAATTTCACTTTGTTATCTGATATATTTTATATATGCTTAATTGTTTATTTGAAATAGGATAGGGAAGGGGGGAAATTAAGATGAGTGGGGGGAGGGGGAGGGAAATGGGGACCATGACATGAGAAAGGGTATCAATATATGTGAAGTAATGCACCTTCTATCTGGTGAATGTAATGTAACCCTTCTATTAATTACAATAAAAAATATATGAAGAGAAAAAAAATCACACAGCTCACTAAGACCTCCCTGACCACCTCACATGCTTATATTGTTGACTTTCTTAAAGGTCAACCCCCAGAAAGATGGCACTGACTTTGTCCTTATATTTCTACCGCTTAAACAGGGCCTTGTACACTGTAGGTAGTAAGTTCATGTATTTAATACGTGAATTCTTTCTTTCCCAGACTAATATCCCCACTTAGCGTGGAAGCAGATGGTACCTACGCCTCATGAAGACCCCAGTTCCTAAGCCCGTGGGGTTAGAAAAGCCATTGCATTGTCATATTGCAGCTGCTGCTGCATGTATACCAATCATAAAGGCTCTTCCTGAAGAAGCAATTGCAATGTTCTTTAGGAGCTTCTATTCACCTGGCTAATAGCCAAATAGCCTCTTAGGTGCCCAGCATTAAGTTTCCAGTAAGCAAGCAAATGCATTTCCATACTCAGTGTTGGCAATATCACCACTGATCTGCTTCCAGAAAAACAGAATGGTTCCCTCCATTCTGTGAATGGCTGAAGACCAGCACAAACACCCACAGGCCCTGCCACTATTGCTCTACCACCCTTGCCCCTATGCTATGGCTACACACAGGCTGCAAGGTCAAGACAGAAAAGGTCACTCGAAGGTGGCAACAGAGCCAGCAAAGCAAGAGCCAAGGTCAGAAAGCAAAGTCAAGGAATGAGGGGCTGGGGAAGACAACGGGTGTAGGGGGTCACCAGCTAGATGTAACATCAAACGTGATGGATGGAATTATGTTCTCCTTCCTTACGACTCCTGTGGAAGTCTTCCCACCCACTACGCAAGAGGTGACTCTGAAGACAGCGTTTTCACAGATTATTGGTTACAATGAGTTCGTTAGCACAGACCCTAATCCAGTTTGACTTGTGGATTTTGTGGAAGGAGGACTAATACAAAGATGACATTGAGGACCCAGTGATGAGATGGTCTACAAGCCCAGGAGAAACACCAAGAATGGCTGCTTCCCTCCTTCCCTCCTGACCACTTGTATTCACCTTGTTCTCCAACTTCAGCCTCCAGAGCGGAGAGAAAATAAGCTCTTCATCTCCAGTGCTGTGTTCTGGCAGTTCCCAGCCAACTAGAATGGCAACTGTGAGCCTTCTAGACAGCCCAAATTTCCACAGCTGCAAAATGGAAATACCTAGCCTTACTACCTCCTAGGTTTGCTGCAGGGATCCAGTAAGTCTAGGTGTGGAAGACCTTTGGAAACCATTAAGAGTTCCAACAAAGACATTCCTAACTTCACTGGATCATGGGATGCTGGGCAATAAAGCACATAAAATCATGGAACCAGGAGGTTGTGGGGTGATGATCAGAGGTGAAAAAGCTGAACCAGAGTTGTGGCAAGCTCCTTCTTCTGACCCTCAAGAAAAGAAAGGAGCTGCCATCTTCCATAGTAATTTAGTGGATATGGGAGAAACAATGTATACGGAAGAAGGGAAAGAGAACAGAACAGAAGCCGGAGAACTGTAAGAAATTAAAAGCAAAAAAAAAATCAACCACATGCAAATCTCTAGAAGTTTTCTGGATAAAGATAATACCTTTTATGTGGATGATACTGGTAGACCCCGAACACTTCAAGGAAGTTATGTGCTTTGTCCCCACAGAGAAAAAATTTACACACAAATGACACATAAAACATTATATATCAACATTGCCCAAAAGAACATTCTACAATATTGAAAATATTCTAGATCTATCCTGTCCTGGTGGTTACGGATGAAGTATGATACTTAAAGTATCCTTATAACAATTACTTTCTGGAGTGGGTAGGTATCTAAAACCATTTAATTCTATTTATAGCCCTAGAAGAAAGGTAGCTACTCAGGAAGCTGAGAGCTGAGGATCACAGTTCAAAGCCAGCTCAGGAAGGAAAATCTGACTCTTATATCCAATTAATCACCAAAAATCCAGAGTAGAGCTGTGGCTCACGTTGCTGAGTGCTAGACAGAGAGAGAGAGAGAGAGAGAGAGAGAGAGAGAGAGAGAGAGAGAGAGAGAGAGAGAGAGAGAGAGAGAGAGAGAGACAGAGAGACACAGACAGAGAGAGACAGACAGAGAGAGACAGACAGACAGACAGACAGACAGACAGACAGACAGACAAAGAGAAAGACAGAGAGACAGACAGACAGGCAGAGACAGAGACAGAGACAGACAGACAGACAGAGACAGAGACAGAGAGACAGAGAGAGACAGAGACTTAGGACCAGTGCCCAGGCCTGCATTTAAATAAATAAAAAGGCTTGCACCAGAGCCAAGAAGCCCACAGACACAGCAGTACTCAGAGAGCACAGGACCCATGCTGGCCACACAGGGAGGGCCATCTGAATTGTTTTGTCAACACAGAATTCTACTTTTACCAAATCTTTCCTAAAATTCTCCTTCAAGGTTCAGCCAAGATATCAGACACCTACATAAAACTTTTAATACCCAAATCTCACAGTGCCAGAATATATTGCTCACATGTCTCCATAATACTTAAAAAAAAAAAATCAAACCCAGGGCCTTACATATGCTAAGCAATTGGTCTACCACCAAACTACCATGTGAACTTACACTCATTTCCCATACTGCCTTGTATTGTGCCAGAATTATGGGATGTATATCTGTTCATCTTTTTTTGTGTGTCTGTCTTGGGACTTGAACTCTTGTCCTGGGCACCATTCCTGAGCTCTTCAGCTCGAGGTGACCGCCCTATCCCTGGAGCCAGATCGCCATTTCCAAGTTTTCTACTGGTTAACTGGAGATAAGAGTCTCACAGACCTTAGTACCGCACGCAACTGGCTTTGAACCATGATCCTCAGATCTCAGCCTCCTGAGTCGCAAGGATTACAGACGTGAGCCACCATGCCTGGCTATCCCTGTTCATCTTTAGTTACTTCACCTAACAGAAAGCTCAACAAGAAATAAGACACTAAGAAGAACAATAGTGCTCAAGCTTGTTAAAGCAGACTGCCAGTACTATCTCCAGAATTTCCTGTTCATGGTCCCCAGAAAGGCCTGCAAGAATGCATTTCTATCATCCCGTGATGATGAACTACTGGCCCAAAGCCTGCAAAACTGAGAAACAATGGAAGATGTGTGTGGCGTGAACACATACTTGAATGAATGAATGAAAAATTCCCTTTAAAGTATCACCAAAAGTAAGCTTCAGAAAGATCAGGATCAATGATAGGACCAGCCTGCACTTCTAGATAAGAAGTAAAAATAGATACAGCCAAGAGAGGGGAAAAATGGATTAAAGATCAGGGAACAAGATGAAGGAAAACTAGAAGTAAAATATTTTAAGACCATGGTCTTGTTTCCTTTTGGACCTACCTGATAATTTATGATCAGGTCAGAAATTTAAAAGAGGTCCTTTTTACTGACTCAGCCACATCTTTAAAAAAATATTCTGGGCAAACACTTTGACTCAGTAAGTCCAAAACTAGGACATTTTCATAAGAAATTAATCAGAAATGAATGTCAAAAATGATGTACAAGAAGAGTCAATAAAATGTTTATAATAAGCAGAAATTTGGAACAACTTACATGTTTGGCAAAAAGGAATTAGATTCAATAAACTATGGTATGTCCATAAATGGAATATTATAACGTCTTTTAAAATGTCTTTACAGGGAATATTTATTGACATAGGAAGAGATACTTGATATAACAAAAAAATTTTTAAAGCAAGCTAAAAAGCAGCATAAATGTTATAATCTTATTCTGGATAAAAACCACATTGAGACACAGAGAAATAGATTGGAAATACAGATAACACAGATATTTAACAAACTGAGAGATGTCATGTCTTTCAATTGTTTCTATAATAAACACAAATTGCTTGTGTGATTCTTTACAGGATATTAAAAAAATTATAGGCTGTGGGAGGTTTATATAGTTTTTTTATTTCTTCCCATGATGGACCAGAATTGAACTGAAGCATAAGCATTTTTATAAGCCTTTCCACAGTCTGCGCTTTTATAAACACCAACTATAATCTGGACTTCAGCTAGAAGCATCTGCAGCACTAACCCTCTTTCAAGATTCTTTCTGGACCTGTTTCAAACTTCATTCCAAACTCAGAGAGCCTCACCTTCCTTCCTCCTACCAGCAAAGTGATCGGCTTCAGGGAATGGTACAAGCAATGTTTCTACTGCTGCTGGCCACCCAGCAAGCTGCCATTTTTCAGAGGTCAGTAGCCACCTCAACCACTGGCTGCTTTCAATAATGCATGCTGTTTAGTAACCAACAAGGAACTAGGGAGAGGGGAAAAAAGACAGTGGTTGTTTTACGACGCAAGTGAACTGTCCTATGTGTGTCTGGTTGCATTCAAGGTAACCAAAGAGATAACACCAGTCTATTTTTGCATCATGAGGCAAAACATTTGGCTCCTTCCCAGAAGAGCAATTACCTAAAAGTTTTGGCAGGGCCCTATGGTATGAAAAATGGTAACTAATACAAGAGTGGGGGGAAAAAAAAAACACTGACCTTCATAAATACTGATGATATGAGGATGGCTGAGGGATGACATGATCTCAATCTCTCGTCTGATGTGAACCATGTCTTGTTCATCCTTAATTTTGTCCTTACGGATGGATTTTATAGCAACCTATAAAGTCAGGAAATGAAATGTTACTTGGAGAACTAAACAGATGCAAATCAGCTATTGAAAGGGTTTGGAAAATAAATACAGATGTTACTTGTTGGCAGAATGGACAATCATCAAAACAAAGCTTCAAAATACCCTCCTTGTCATGTCTTTTATTTGTAGTAAAAACACCCTTCACTTGCAATGGAAGACATCAGGTTTTAACAGTCTTAGGGTTGGGCTCCTGGATTTTGTTTACTATTTTTCCTTTTCATAAAGTAGAGGCTGTTTAACTTAGCAAGATTCACTTACCCTAGGAATTCTTATCTTTTGGTGTGGGGGAGAGGGCGGGGGGGGGGGGCGAGAAAATAGTGAATTCCATTTATAGGATTGTTGATGACTAAATGTTGAAACATTGTCAGGTGCAATCTGGACCACTCAGTTCCACGATGCAGCCTGCTACAATGATGACTTAAAAAAAAAAAATCACACTGGATCTGAGCACTGGTGGCTCAGGCCTGTAATCCTACCTACTCAGGAGGCTGAGACCAGAAGACTCAGTTCAAAGCTGGCCCATGCAGAAAAGTTCATAAGACTCTTATCTACAATAAACCAGCAAAAACAAAAACAAAAAACAGAAGTGGGAGCATGACTCAAGTAATAGAGTACCATCATTGAGAGGAAAAAAAAAAAAAAAGCTAAGAGAGAATGAGAGGTCCTGAGTTCAAGCCCCAGTACTACCACAGACATCACCTTAGGCAACTTTACCAGCCTAGGATGTGTATATACAACTGCTCAGGAGCCAGACTGTCCCTCCCCTCCCAGGTACCTTCAACAGAACATGCCGTGACAAACAGGCTTTTCCAGAGACAAACCAGGATAAAACAAAAGGAATGCCAGCTCAGCTCCACTCTGCGCCTAGCCCAGTAGATTCCAAAAGCTCCCTGCCAATGGAGTCTGCAAATCTAAACGAGAGAACTGCTAGGCCAGCACAGTGATTACTCAAGAGCAACTCTATAAATAAAAGGGCATTAAGTGACAACAGGAATCTAACAAGGAAAGACACATTTGCCAATGGAGTCATCTTTGCTCATAAACAAGTTTAGTTGGTAATTTCATCTGCCTTGGCTCTACCAGGGGCAAAAAGTGCATGGGGGTGGGGAAGTCACCCAGAGGCAACAAGAAAATCAACCAAGCCATCTACTCACGCTCCCTCCCCACTCACGTGACTGCTGTGCTCACCTGTACCACTCCTCCTAGATGAAAGGCAGCTGGCTTCTGCTTCTGGATGGTACAATTCTGCACTGAACTTACCATCGGCTGAAAGCAAGTCCTTGATGTCAGCAGGCTCCAGCTACACCTTCACTAGCACTGGGCTTACTACAGCTAGCCATAGCAGAAAAGGATTCACCAGCCGCAACTTCTGACTAGCCGGGTAAACCATAAGCATTCCTCAAATACAGTCCTTCCATCCCGGATTCAACAGGACAGGGAAGGAGTGGTTCCTGATTTTGCTCCCAGAAAGCAGGTTAAATCCACCCCAGTTAGGTCCACTCTTGGATCTCTCCTGCTCACTCAGTCTTTTTTCCTAATCTATGGTTTCATCCAGACTCAGGGCTGTACCTGGCTCTATAATCTGTACTGAGGATCTTATTCACTGCTCTGGCTCCAGCTCTTACCCTCATGCTTGGCCCCTGGTCCATCTCAGCAAACATTCAGTTTAGGCAGGCAACAGATGGAGAGAAAGACCAAGAGAAGAAAGGGGGTGCAGAGGAGGGAGGGAGAGAGGGAAGCAAAAGGCAAATCTCAAAAGACAAGAAGGGGTGGGTAGTATGAGGATAATAGGAGCCCAAGACAAAGAAATAGTGTAGAAATTCAGGCAGAAGGGACCACCCAACTAAATAATACTGACAACAAAAAGTACACTAGCAAAACATGATCTTTCATTGTTCCAACATCTCCCAGACAGTCAAAAGATGGAGAAAGCAGATATGAGATATTTGGATACATAAAGATTGTGGACCCCAGAGAGGCATCAATCATCCATCCTCCCTCAGAGGGGAGGGAGGACCCAGGCTGGACCTGTGGCTGATTATGAGTCTTCCAGCTCAAAGGCCCCCATTCACCATGGTGCCAGGCTCCGAGTTGCCTAGACCCTCACCATAGTCCCATTGAATGGGCACCAAGAGAATTTTTCCTCTAGGCTGATGTCAGAAGTCAGCCACACTGTGAGTAGAAGACGTCACGCTGCCTGAGTCAGGCCTGTATCCTGGGAGTCTGTTTTGAGAGGAAGCAGACAGTGAACACACACACACAAGACATGGAAGATGTGGGTGGCTGTTGGACCTACTCCTACATTCCTCCATAAACTAAAGATGAACTACCCCCCCCTCCCTTTCATTTATGCAGCAAGCTGAACTTGGCCTTAAGAAGGCCCTATTGTCAACTTACTGTAGGAATACATTCTTTCACCATCCTGGGTCAGTGACATTCTAGCATTAAAAAAAAAAAAAAATGGGTCCACTGTCATCCATCACCCCCCAACAGTCAAACAACAGACTGATGGTCACAGCACAATTGCCAGGGCACTGCTTCTGGATCCCCGGAAAAGGGAAGTGCCCACATTCTTATCAGACTCCACTCAGTGCTCTGGAAACTCAAAAGAGCTTCACAAATGTTAATGACGAAGCTAGCTGTCCCTCCCCAAAAGCTGCCCTCTGCTTGCAATGAATCTTCCTCTGCAAATGCCAGAGGGCTCCTTGCGCTCCTGTTTCAAAGGGATGGTTGGAAAGCAAAAGCAGACAAATGCTAGATACCACTAAGACCCATGAGGGCACCTAGGCTAGGAAGACCAAGAAAACAATGGCAGTGATCCTAAAGCCATTGGTGTTTTATCCTTGTCAAGCTTCAACTCCAGGCCACTCCCTCCCAACCCCACCCAGACTCTTCCAATTGACAAAGCCACACTTTCTCTTACACCCTTCCCGATTATTTTAAGTCATCACTTCACACCAAGCTGTATTATCTTTCATTTTTGTGTGTGACTTGTTTCCTGCTCACTGGACCTGTTTTTGTAGGACCCAAAAGAGTTAGGAATTGTTGGGACATTTTGTTTGTTTGTTTTTGTATTTATTGTGCCAGTCCTAGGACTTGAACTTAGGGCATTGTCCTAAACTTTTTTTTTTCTCAAAATTAACACTCTACCACTTAAATCGCACCTCCACTTCCAGCTTTTTTTTTCTGGGGTGGGGTGGGGGGTAGCTAATTGTAGAAAAGAGTCTCATAGCCATTCCTGCCCAGGCTGGCTTCAAACCATGATCCTCAGATCTCAGCCTCCTGAGTAGCTAGGATTATAGGTGTGAGCCACTGACTTTCAGCATTAGTTGGAGAGTTTCTCAAAAAAGGAAATCTGTAAACATAGCTCTTACATGAGTACCTTGGGACCTGAAGCTGGACGATAAAATGAACTATCAGCATATTCTATCAGATAGAATTGCATAATTATTGGGCACATGGCTTTGAATCCTGGCTATAGCCATTCTCTAGCTGTGTAATCTAAGTTTCCTCATTTGGGTTGTGAATAACAGTACCTGCCTCACAGACTCTTGCAAAGATGACATGTCTGGTACTCAAGAACATGCCTGGGCATATAACTGCTCAGTAAACATCTGCCACTTTCTTCTTCCTCCTCTTCCTCTTCCTCCTCCTCTTCCGCCTCCTCCTCCTCCTCTTCTTCTTCTTCTGCTTCTGCTTCTTCTGCTTCTTCTTGTCAGTCCTGGGGCTTGAACTCAGGGCCTGAACACTGTCCGTGGGCTTTCTCAAGGCTAGTGCTCTACCACTTGAACCACAGCACCACTTTCAGCTTTTTCTATGTATGTGGTACCAAGGAATTGAAGCCAGGTCTTCATGCATTCTAGGCAAGCACCCTACCACTAGGCCAAACTCCCGGGCCCAGCATTTGCCCCTTTCACCCAGAGTAAGTAGCCAGTCAGTAAAATCCTTCCTTTCTTCCTCAGAGCAAGCTTAAATTCCTCTTGGTTCCTTAAGAGACAGGAAGTAAACATTCTGAGCATTGGAGCCACCTTTATTTCCAAAATGAATACAGGATAAGAAATTTCCATCCTGAGCATTTAAATGGTGAGCTCAATTGAATAAAAAAGAAGAAGAAGCCATGACATCTGTGTCCAAAACCAAGTAAGAAGGTAAACAGCCTCAAAAGCAACCCCAGAGTCACTCTGCCAGGTGCCAGTGGCTTCTACCTGTAATCCTAACTACTCAGGAAGCGGAAATGTGAAGACTGAAATGTAAAAGCCAGCCCGGGCAGGAATACCTGCAAGACTCTTATTTCCAATTAAATACCCAAAAGCAAGACGTAGAACTATGAGTCAAGTGGTAGCTTTGGGGAAAAACAAACAAACAAAGTCTCAAGCCCTAAGTTCAAGTGTGGAGGCCATCACAAAAGAAAGAGGAGGAGGAGGAGGGAAAGGAGGAATTAATAATAATAACAATAACAACACACTTCGTACTGTGGACCTATTCTTTTAAGCACCTGCCATGGACCAGTCCATACAGCAGCAGAGAGCATGATTCCAATTCAGCGTGGAAGTTGGAGGTGAACCAGTACGAAACATTACACCAATAATGAGAGAGTTCCTCCAATGTCCAGGGCTACCATTGTGTGCCACAACACAGAGAAGCTCTGTCTCCAGTCTTCCCTGACTCTCACATCTACACAGGAAAATGGAGGTAGGAAAAGGGGTCAGCAGGAAAAGATTACTCAATGTCTGCAATCACGCACTCTCCATCCCCCCAGAGGAGGTAAGAATTACTTCTCTCCTACACAGTCAGAAGGCAAGGCTGAGACAGAGTGCACAGGTGTCTGAGCCCAACTCAGAACAGCCACCGTCATAAATGTTTCCAAGTCTAGACAGCACTATGCGCCTTATAAAACAGCCAGCTCTTAAATCTGGCCACCCTATAGTTTAATGTTGAAACCTTATGCAGCAGCAGACTTGGCTGTGGCCCTCTCATCTAGTCCTGTGATGGCTGACAAGGTAAGAGGCCCACACAGCCCAATCAACCCCCTCTCTTGCTTAGTCTAACAGGCCTGGCTCCCTTCTTTTGGAGGGTAGGGCAATTTTCCCTCTCTTTGAATAATGACCTAAAGCCACCTGCTCTGAAGCCTTTGGGACAGACTCATCCCTAACAGCTGCTGGGAAGGCCGAGGGGCTGGTAACTGAGGCAATGAAGGAGGGAGGAGACAGGCCAACAGAATGTTTTGATTTTTTTTTCCTGGATGGGAGGCAGCCCTCAGTCTCCACATCTGTAAATGGGGTTACCAAGGGCTGCTTCCTGGGGCTGTGGTGAGAAGTGGGGATCATAGAAGTAAAGTACCGGCATCCTGTCGACATCCCCTCAAACTGCAATTACAAACGTAGCTTGTGCAAGGGACACTGAGATACAGGTCCCGGTCCACGCTTAAGGAACAAGAAGCCCATAGCACATCATATTCCAGGCCTCCCCACCCATAACCCCCACCTTCTCCCTCACCCTTCCTTGTACAGTGGCAAATGCAGATTAAAATGATAAGCCAGGGGCCGGGAGTTTGGCCTAATGGTTAAAGTGTTTGCCTAGCATGCATGAAGACCCGGGTTCGATTCCTCGGTACCACATACATAGAAAAAAAAGCCGGAAGTGGTGCTGAGGCTCAAGTGGTAGAGCTCTAGCCTTGAGAAAGTCCAAGGACAGTGCTCAGGCCCTGAGCTCAAGCCCAGGACTGGCAAAAAAAAAAAATGATAAGCCAATCACCCCCCAGAAGAGTGATTGGGAGGCCCTGTTGTAGCCAGGGAAGGGCAGACTGGGAGACTGGGCAGGCTATGTGCACACAAGGTTCTAATCGACACTCTCCGGGTCTTCTTCTACCCCCAGACGCCCTTGTGAACTCTCATTCATTGACACATGTCACCCTGCAGGGGGCGTCTCTTAAGCAGGAGTCACTGGACATTTTGTTCAAGTGCATGGTTCTGGATTGGGGCCTGGGATTGGAGATGTCTGCCATAGTCCTGATCCTGGGATGTCTCACAAACTCCCAGGTGGGCCTGGGGACTCGTCTGAGAATCCCACTGATCCCTGGACAGCTTTGTCTTCAGAGCTAACATTTGGCGGACATCTCAGATGCATTGACTAGACACAGGCAGATGACTATACTAAACGTCATTTTACAGATAGGATCAATATTGTCCCCAGTCAAAACAAACAGCTGGAACTCCATGGAGGCCAGATGCTCAGAGCACTCCTGAGGCTGTGAGCAGAGGAGGCAGAAGAGCCACCTAGCAGGTGACAGACAGACTCCCTAGGATGCCTAACATGCCTCCAGCCATGAAGGAAGGCAAGAGGGAGTGAGCAGAGTGGAGGAAGCAGCAGCGTTAGAATCACTTAGTGAGTACAAGCAAGCTCCTAATCCCGGGAGCAGGAGCTAGCACCCTCCTGGCCATTCACAAGGTGTGAGCTCACCCCTGCCACAGCCACTGAAAGGGCTGCAGGATGCTGAGTCAGAACACCTTTCCTTTCCTTGAGGTCTATGGCCATATCAAGTGGTACCAGTGTCCAGGGACAGCTTTGTGGGGACCACCCCAGGCTACAGGGTCTCCAGGGCCCCACCTGGCTTTTACTCAGAAAGCTTCTGTTTGAAATCACCTCAGTGGTGCCACCCAGAAGGCCATGTTGCAACCCAAGCCCCAAATTACATCATTGACCTTCAGCTATTTGTGGGGGAACCCAGCCAAAGCAGCAAGTTGCCAGGATATAACAGTCCCTCCCACCCACCCTGGGGAGGGGGGGAAGAGGCCAAGCCAGCTCCGCCTCAAGGCACACATCTCTTTCTCCCTTCCTCTTTGGCCTGTTCATTCATGCTATGTGAGGTTTACTTAGGCAGAAACAGGTAGAAGCCAAGAGCTGTATGGATTTGGCGTAGAGATGCCCCAAGGCCAGAAGGCAACTTATCCTTCTGAGAAGAACACCCCATTGTTGTAAGACAGCCTGAAAAATACCCTCTGGAACTTGCTTCTTAGTCCTCTATTTCCCAAAACTCTCATGAGAGATGAAGATACCTTAGATGATGGTGAGTTGTCTCTTGCTATGGAAAGATGAGTTCTATTTCCAGAATTTAACTAGCAAAGCCCATTTGTATTTGAACAAGCCAGGACCTGTGCAAGGACACAGACAGGGACACCTCCAGTCCTGTGAATTGTCACTGTTGGCTCTGTGTCCCTCTTCCACCTTGCCCCCTTCAAGGACTGTACCAGAAATGAAAGGAGCAATACCTGAGAACTCTCTGAACCAATTTCTACTCTCTGTATAGCCCTGGGGTTCATCAATACAAGATGAGATCATGGCTGACCAGGCAAGAGCCAAATGAGAGGAGAATGGAACTGGAAAGTTAACCATGAGTGACTGTGCCAACCACAAGCCAGTTTCTAGCCAAGAAGGACAGGCAGATTCTCTGAGCCAGTGTTCTACCCAAGGGTGAGTTGTGAGCAAATACAGCCCCCAGAGACCCCCTTCGTGGAAACCTGGAGTAGACCCAGCGTCACACAGAGCTTACGATAGCCCAGGTGATTTTACTACACTCTGTGAGGTTTGAAAACTACCATCCTGAACCAGACTCAGTGTGAACCTAGCTGGCTCAAATTATTCTAGAAACTTCAGTATGATGCAGTTATATTACGTACCAGATGACAGATGAATGTAATGAGCTGCCTGTGTATAAAAAGGTCAATTAAAAACAAGCTGCTTCTGGAGGAGGCTCTAGTGACCTGGATAATTTAGCCCTAGCAAATGGAAAGCTTGCTCCTAGCAAATATTTCCCTCATCTGAGTCTGAGGCAGGCTGGGAGTGAGGAAGACCTAAGGCAGGCCAGGGTTATCTCCCGGTCTGAACATAACCTGGAACACACAAAGGCCCTGGGGACACAAGAGAGGTTAACACAGACAATGCTGGACTCATGGAAAGATTCAAAATACAAGGCCTGGAAGTTGGGACTAGAATTGCTGCCAAACGGTCATTTATTTTTCACCTTGCCCATTTCCAAAGGCCAAAGCCATCACTAGAACAGAAAGCTGAAATCCAAACACTGTCTTTCCTCAAGGTTACAAACATCCTGAAGAGGAAGAGAAAAGAGACGAGCCGGAAGCTTGAGACTCTTCTGAGTTGGATAGCCTCCTCCAGTGACCTTTGACCCTGTGGATGCTGCTGTCCTTAGCACAGTTTAGGTAGGAAGCCCGAGACTGGGTAACTTTCCTTATAAAACCTAGCAGAGTGTCAGCCCCACTGCTGAGAACCCAGTATGCGCACATGGGTTTTCTCAGTATCCCCAGGACTCTCTTCTAGGGAGAGGTTCTCTGGGACATCAAGCCACGGGCTTAGTCTCTCCCTAGTTGCAAAGGAAGATGAAATCAGCATGGACCCCAAGGGATGATGGAGGGATCAGATTGAATTGCAGAAGGCCAAGATAGTCAAGTCACCACATTGCTGTCATCCATCAAGACCTTCCAGTGTTTCAAGCTACTCCCTCCCGCTTGGGACAGGTGAGCTACTGTTCAGACCCAAGTAGTTCACAAGGTGAACCTGCAAGAGGAAGAGTCCTGGCTGCCTTCTCCTCCAGGACAGCAAGCAGCAGGGCTAAACCTGCCACACAAAGGCTTATTAACATTCATCTCCCAGACAGGCTCCCCGGGCCCCAAGGCCCAGGCTGTTGCATTATTAATAACTTGAGATGGGGGAGTGACAGATACCTCTAAGTGTGCGAGCAAATTATAACTCGCTTCACAGCCTGGCACATGATTTCACCACCATCTAATGCCAGGGAAGGCTGTCTGCTCACGTGGCTGACGGAAAGACACTGCGTGCAGTCCCGTTCAGTCCAAACCTTGCTCTAATTGTTGGAGCCTGACTTCAGAATAAGCATGCACCCGAGGTTTACCTCCGTGACTTACTCCTTCATGCATGGCAAATATTGCTTTTAAATATTAACAGCAGGCCATTACTAGCCTTGGTAACAACAAGCACAGGATTCAAAAATCAACAAAAACAAAACAAAACAAAACAAAAAAACCCTAAGAGGTTCAATCAGGTTTCCAAAAAAAAAAAAAAGGAAATGAGTCCATTGCATTTAGCTGGTCTAGGGAGGCAGAACGAAGAAAACAACATTTCTGATTTCTTAAGATGGGAAACATTTGAACAGGCAACAAAACAAAGGCACAGGCCTTTACATTTTTATATTTTAACTGACGCTGATGTCACTAAGAAAGAATTACAGATTATTTTTATTCTAACCAAGGCCTCTGATTCATAATCATTCAGGTATGTGTAGGAAACTCAAGGTGGGGGGGTGTGAATGTCACCAGCTGCAGTCCGCTGGTCCCCTCAGCCCTCTAGAGAGGGCCCACGTGCCTCTAGGCTCATTTCTCACCTTTCCACAAGCAGCAGCATGTTTTGCTTGCTTCTTGCAAGAGGAACTTGAATAACTCATTATTCAGAGTTAATAGACTGGTCCACTCCATAGCCCCACTGCAGAATCTATCTGGATGTTTGTCAGCTCCACAAACCTGCCCCAGGGTTCGCATGGCAGCTCTACCCCTGACTATAACTGGGCAACCCCAAACAATAACAATTTTACCACCACCCCCAAATAATGTGTACTCTGGGGAAGCATTTCCTGCTGCACCCGAGGCACCAAGACTCATCCAGTTCTCAGTCCCTATTTGTGACTCTTGAGATGCAGGAAGGGATCTGCAGTCATCCGTGGAACCAAAGGAGTAACCTGAGTATGGGGTGTGAGCTGGGGCCCAGGACATTTGCACCTGGCATTTTCTCTGCCAAGATCCTTCCATACACTATGACCTGCAATGAACTCTGATAGCTGGCCAACCCCTCCACATCCTTCCCCCAAGACATAGACCACCCCTGTCACAGCTCCCACCATGCACAGCTTGGTCCACTCTTCCCAGTCTGTTCAACATTATCTGCAAACTCCATCTGCACCAAGACATCTCGACTTTATTCACTATAGCTGGTGCAGGGCATGCAGGCCCTAAGGCACTGTCTATAACAAAAGAAGCTATGGCTCTTAAAATGCACCCCAATAGTAGCAAGGACTGTTAAAAATTATAAAATTCTAGCCAGCCATCTTATTCCAGCCAGTCTACCCACCACGCTGCAGCTGAGTCTTCCTTCACTTGCTCATCTCTCAAGCACTGACTCCCCACTTGTTCCCCAAATCACTGAACATGAACTTCCTGTCTTTCAAGTGGACATCAAAATTAAGGCCATTGCAGGGGAATTGGAGAATGACTCACAATGATAGAAAACAGCAATACTAATCATTACCAGTTAGCAAGCGATACTATGTGCCAGGCACTGTGGGTACCATTTTTTTTTGTCATAGGTGTTTGGGGCTTTGGGATTTGGGGGGTTTTTGTCCTCTAAATCTCTCAACCTCTCCCTCATTAGGTCCCTTGCATAAACAGCATTATGGCTGCTGTGTCAGTGAATATAAATGACGTGTGAGGGAGATGAAGCAGCATGCCCTTCTGCACACAACTAATAAAGAGAAGAGCTGGGTCTCACTGAGGTCAGAGACCACACTGTGTTTGTCTTACATTTTGAATTAGCATACAAGGGTTTTTGTTTTTTTAAGTGCACAGACTCTCTGTGCCACACCAGCAGTGAGGTCAGCACACAGTGCCCAGCACACACTATCGTACTGATAAACATGAGATGAGCTGAATTGGGATTCATATACATGAAGACCCCATTCAAAGTCTCTTCACTTTAAACACCTACGTAAACACGCCCATCTTCACAGCATAGCCACTGGTGCCACACATGTTCTTTGCCATGCCCTCCAAGGCATAAGTGGTAAAGAACCAAACTAAATTTAAAAAAAAAAAAAAAACAAGCTAAGCAAGAGTGCAAAGCCCTGAGTTCAAGTCCCAGTACTGAATTGATTGAAAAAAGAAAAAAGAAATGATCCATTTTTATAAACCCACTCATCAAAACCAACTTGGCCAGCCCAGAAAGTCTAAGTTGCTGTAGGTCAGACAACCCTCCCAGATTCCCAGGAGATCCAGGCAGCTTCTGTACTCAAAGACAAGATTGAAAACTACACCGTATAAAAGACCTCATACTATGTAACACAATGCCACCCCTCTTGATTCTATGCCTCTATTATCCCACGAGACAGGCTTTTTACTCTTCAGGAAAGGAAAACTAAACCCCAAAGAAATCCTTGAAGTTCTAAAGTTCATAAAGGCAATGCCTTCATTTCAACCCATCTGTGATGAGCCCTGCTTTTCCACTGCACCAAACCTGTTCCTAAATTCTGTCAAATTTGTGGCACCACCTGGTGAAGAAGAAAATGTTTCCTTTTTCTGGAGACTTAGCCTTGGGGAAAACTAGCTTGGCTTATCAGACTGTTCAACTGTTGTGGAAGATCTGGTCAGGGAGCTAATCAGAACAATTTGAGCGTGCAGTTCAACAAAGACCCTCCGTCCTGGATCAAGTATAGCCCTGATGGCAATACTTTATAAGAACCGTTGCCTTACAACGAAACTGTCAAACCCAGCAACCACAGGCCAGAAACATCTCAGCAGAACCCCGCCAAGCTGCTTTCTGATGTACCGTACCAATATTCCCCAGATGTTCTCCATGTAAAACATTTGGTTTGAGACACAGCTCTTCTTTCCGCAAACTCTTACATTTGTTTAATGGACTCATATAGTTCAGCTAAAACATCCTGGAGCAGACATCTGAGGCCAGTCTGCCTCTATTGCGAACACCCCATCTGCAGAAAAGACGAAGAAGTAAATAAGACAGCCTTTCCCAAGATTTATGCTCCTTGCATCTTTAAGTAGATCATAAAATGTAAGCTATGTACAGATAATAATCCAAGATGCTTTCAAGTGTGTCTCTGAGTCCATCTCACTATTAATTTAAGACCGATGTTCCAACAGAAAACTGGGTTCTGGCATGCTTAAGAAGGGACTAAAATAAACTCTGCCTCTTATTCCATGGAAACTGAAGTTCAAAAATCTGCCATTTGAGCAACCTAGATGGATCAAGGTAAAAGACCAGATTTTTTTTTTCTGGTTTCAACTGTCTAATCACAGGTATAGCTTCTTTATTCCCAAACCACTTACCCTTTCAAAAATCTACAATCTAAAACACACACAACAGGTCACAATATGGGAAATGTACTTGACCTGGAGTCAGGGGACCAAATCACAACTATGTAGGAACAATGGGGGACTGGAGAAGGGGGAACTCCTCTCCCCTCCTACTTCCCTCCCCCTCCCCCGCCAGCCTAGGCCCCAAAAAGGCTGCCTATCTTCTTTACTCAAGAAAACAAAACTTATCTGGATTTATGCTAAGGGCTCATTCAGCCTTATAGAGTGCTCAAAGGAGGGAAATAACTGCTGGGAAGGCTAACCCTCTAAAATGCCAATGCATCCAGCTCACTGAGTCCCTGTATATGATCACTCACAGTTATGTCCTGCTAAAACCATTCCAGCAGCCTTAGTCACAGTAAATCTGTAGGGAAGCTGAAAAAAAAAATGGAACTGACCAAACCAGGACAAGACAACCAGTTTTCCTATACCCTTTAGCTTTTCTGTACTGTGAAGATTCAACATGGACCATTACATTTACTATAGGAAATGAAGAGAACTGTCTTCCAAAAAGATCATGAAGGGCCAGGAGTTTGGCCTAGTGGTAGAGTGCTTGCCTAGCATGCACAAAGACCAGGGTTCGATTCCTCAGTACCACATACAAAGAAAAAGCTGGAAGTAGTGCTGTGGCTCAAGTTGTATAGCTCTAGCCTTGAGAAAGTCCGAGGACAGTGCTCAGGCCCTGAGTTCAAGCTCCAGGAGTGGCCAAAAAAATCATGAAAAGAAATGATGCACAAACTATAAATAATTATGTATTCTTAATTTATACATAATAAGAGAATCCCAAATACCATATTAAGAAAAAATTAAAGTTATCTAATATCAAGGAAAGTCTTTAACCTATCTTCAAGGTATTTTGTATTAACTAGACAAAAAAAACCCAAAAACGTATACATTTACCTGAAGAAGATTTTCTAAAGAAATGTCTACAGGTTTGAAAGGGATATGGCTCATAAAATGAGTGAACTTAGATAACTAGAGGGAAAATCATATTTAGAATCCTCTCCCTTATATAACATCAGCATTTTTATTTACTCAAAGCTTCAAGTTAGTCAGGGTTCTCCACTGCCTTGTCTAACATGGAAGGGTAAACAGTACAGTTGCTGTTAGGCCTCTCTGCTTTTCTCACATCCTTCTACACAGACAGCAAACAACCCAATTTCAGCTCAGCCATGTCAAGTGTTTCCAATATGGCGTCCTCTCCCTATGTCACAGAACACTGCATTCTCCAACAAGGCTAAGAAATGGTGGCATCACCATAATTTCCACCCTTTCCCTTTGTATACAGAAAAATCTGGCTTTGAACTTATGTCAGCTGCTATCCTTTCAAGAGAAAGCAATGCAATAACATGTAGAGAATGCCTAATATGGCATCTAACCTGCAGCACCATGTGTGATCAACTGGCTAACTGTTCTCATCACAGTTATCCTAGTTGTTAACAAGCAGAGTTGTGTACAGACATGTGTGGAACAGCACAACCATGGAGCCTTCAAACTCTTAGGCAGGGAGGAGGACACTATCGGGGGTAGAGGAAGAAGGGGCTAGAGAAGGGAAGCAGCTGTTGCTTTTTTTTTTCTTTAGAGGCCATTTCAGGCCACTCCACAACAAGAAGTGCGTCTAAATGTACTTCTATAGCCCCTGGGGAATCAAGTTTGCAGGACGGAATTATTTCCTTGAAATAAACAAACACACAAAGGTCACCACAACTGGGGCCTAAAAAGAAAACAAGCCAGCTACCGATTTATAGGCAGCCTATGATGCAACAGAGCAGAAGGTCCCAGGCCCAGGCCCGATGGGATGTCTTAATGGATAATAAGGCCTCTGTGAAGAAAATGTACTGGGAGCAAAGATGGAAGAGGCAAGACCTCCAGTTTGACCAGGCCAGTATGTAGACATCAACAGGGGTACAGAATCTAGACCCCTACCATGGGTCTGCGGCAGCCAGTGGTATTCAATTCTAGCATTTGTATTCCAGTGAACTAGAACTCTATTCATAAACTGCTTTGGTAAATGGCAACTCCTTTGTATAACTACTTAGAGATAATAAGAAAAAGAAAAATTCAAGCAAATGCAATAGATAAAGACAGATAGATACATGCAAACATACATACATACATATATGTAGTCTATAATACCTATCCGAATCCCTTTCCTTCTCTTCATTGGCTCATGTGACTCATGAGTTCTGGAAAGTTTTTGAATCTAAGGAATTTCCTGCCTAAGTGGTTTAAAGAAAGGGGGTTGGGGAAGAGGAAAGAAGGTGATAGCTTTCTGGAGAAGCAAGCCTGAATAAGAGTGCTGACAAAATGAGTTGCCCAAGCTCTAGTAGGCAAGCAAGAGGTGCACGTGAACAAAAGAAACTCTGGTGAATGAAACATCCAAAACTACATTTTTAAAGAGATCATACTCAGCAAAATAAGGGGACAATTACTTTTTAGACTTGCTTGGCTTTCTCTGCGTAAAAAAGAAAGTCTGTTTTCAGTGAGATATTTGTGCAGAAAGTCTTTATCAAGACAGGCACAGTGTGAATGAATGGACAAGTGTACACCGTAAGTCCATGTGTATTCATCTCCTAAACAGAGCTTTCATGAATATTCTGAACCTTTGACTCCAAGGAACTGGCCCAAAAGACCCACGTGGCATTGGAGAATCAGCTAAGCCAAGTTCAGCGCTATGAATGGCAGGTATTGCCGAAGTCCAGAGTTTGGAGTAGTGTAAATGCAGACAAGGGATTTCATTTTCTGTGCCTTGGTTTATCCACCTGTCAAATGCTAGCACTAACTGTGTACACCTCACGGTTATCCGTGAGTATGGACTGAGGGTAGTGACTTCACATACTTGAACCCACTTACTGCTATGGACTCATCCGTATTATTATTATCCACGACAGGATAGCAAGGAAAGAGCTCAAGCTGCTAGCTCAGGATAAGAACCCAGAGTCTTAGAATCCTACAAAGGACTGAAGAGAGTGGCCTTCTATGTCCTAGCTAAATGCGGCTTCCAGTTTTCCACTCTCTTAGGGTTCTCAAGACCATGGTCATGTCCCCATCATTTACCTGAGGCACTTGGTAACCTGCAGAAGGTTCCAGGTATCCTGTGGTCGCACCACAGTCCTGCTGAATCAAACCAGGAGACACGATGCCAGTAAACAAGCACACCCAAAGATTCACTTGTACTGATACATGCAAAGACCAGAATCTGACTAGATCAGCTCATCCACTGAGAAATCTACATCTGTCTTTTACCACCAATCCCTTGAACTTTGCCTGACACATAGTACACACTCAGCAAATATCAAAAGAGTTACTTGGTGACCATTCTAAACATCTTCATTCATTTATTCATTCATTCTCTCACACATTCATTTAATAGGTGTGTTCTACTTCCCAAGTACATTCTACACTCTAGAGATACAACAAAAATTATGTGTGATGATGCCTAGAAATACTTACAGATAAGAACTAGGGTTACAGACTTGCTAACAGCAAGGTAAGGGGAGCTGCCTCTCCCAGCTCTCCTTAAACTCAAGTGTCTATAGAAGACTAGTTCCACATTATCTACTGGTAGCCCAGGGCTATGGGCAATATGGCTAGTACCACCAGGAAACAGAATTTTTCCCATTGTATTTAATTATGATCAATTTTAATAGCCACATGAGTCCCTTAGTAGACAGTGCAGGTCTAGGGGTAAAGGGAAAGATGGGAACTGATCACCAGAACCCAGGGTAGTATGTGCTATGAGCGTACAGAGTGCATGCGCCATCCGAACCCCATCACCCAGTGACCCAGATGCTCTAATGTTCTCTGGCTCTGGGAACTGGAAGGTCAAGGATAGGTATGAGGCATTGTGTTTGGGCTGGAATTTTTTAAGCCAATGATCAGTTGGAATTGGTATGCAGCAGGGGCCAAACCCCAGGGACTGTGAATCCAGAACATACCATTGTCCACAAAGCCTGGCCCCAGCTGCTAAAGAGCTCTCCTTTTCCCCATCATTCTGCTGATGGCCATTTTGTCCTTGGCTAGAACATCCCACTGGGATAGAGACACCGTACAGATTTTTATGGGCTTGCTTCGCTTCAAGCCTAAGTACAAACACAAGCCTCCTAAATTCCACCAGAAAATTGGTGGCTAATGCAAACATTTCATAAAATTAGAACTCATTGTGAACTAAAAGGAATTCAGATTATGCTGCCACCAGAGAAATGCTAAATATTTGTCATGATCTTTTCTTTTTTCCTTTCCCCTTCAAGAAGCAAGTGCTGTTTCTACTTGAAGCCAAGTGATGGGGGTAGGAAGAGTTGGTGTGGTTTGGTTCTGCTTGTGGTTTACAGAAAAGCATCACCAGGTAAAGAAGCAAGGAGCACTTCCTGACTCCAGTGTCCTGACACCTTCTTGTTCTCAGGGGCATCCTGACTTACACACTGATGTTTCCCCTGAAAGATGGGGCTTTCCCTCTTTCTTCTTCTTACTCCTCCTCTTCCTCTTCGTCTTCCTCCTCCTTCTGTCAGTTTTAGACTTAAACTCAGGGCTTGGGTGCTGTCCCTGAGCTCTTTTGCTCAAGGCTAGCAGTCTACCACTTTGAGTCACAGCACCACTTCTGATTTTATGGCAGTTAACTGGAGATAAAAAGTCTCATGGGGGCCGGGAGTTTGGCCTAGTGGTAGAGTGCTTGCCTAGCATGCACGAAGACCCCGGTTCAATTCCTCGGTACCACATACATAGAAAAGGCTCTGTGGCTCAACTGGTAGAACACCAACCTTGAGGAAAGCCCAAGGATAGTGCTCAGGCCCTGAGTTCAGTCCCCAGGACTGGCAAAAAAAAGTCTCATAGACTTTCCTTCCCAAGACTAGCTTTGAACTGAGATCCTTAGATCTCAGCCTCTGAGTAGCTAGGATGGCATGAGCCAACAACACCTGGCTTCACTTTCTTCTTGAATTTCATGTAGCGCTAGAATTTTTGCATCCTAGCCTTTCATTAGAAAAGTGATTATCAGCTGGGCACTGGTAGCTCATGCCTGTAACCAACAAGCTGAAATCTAAGGTTTAAAGTCAGCCCTGGCAGAAATCTCTATGAGATTCTTATCTCCCATTAACCAGTAAAAAGATGGAAATGTGGCACAAGTGGTAGAGCAACAGCCTTGATCAGCAAAGACAAGCAAGAGCTACAGACCCTGAATTGAAGCCCCAATATCAGCACAGAGCGGGGCAGGGGAGGGGGGTGCTCATGCTTGCATAGCATTTGGGAAGTGACACAAACTCTTACCCTATAGGAACTGGAAGAACTGCCAAGGACCTAGCTTCTGCCACTTTGAAACAAAACGAGGATAAGACAAGAAGATACATTCATCCCTAAGATGCAGCTGGTGGAAGAAGTCAGAACATAAATAATAAAACAAAAAGTCTTCTGCTACAATTATGCTAGTGCAAACACTCCATAAAGGCCTGGTGGGAATGTCACAGGCCTGCAGTAGAAACCATATGTCAGATTCTGAATCTCATTCTCAAGGTAGCCATGTGAGAGTCTCTCTCGAGATACTGGGTATTGGCACAGAGCTGCAGGTGTTCGCCAGCTCTGGGATCACACATGGAAATCCATCCTTAAAGTGTTCAGGGTGACTATCATGCTTGGTAGACCAGATGTATTAAATGTATCTACCACTTAAGCTATCAAGATAAAAGACTATAAGATGTAAGTTCTACCATGAGTTGAGAAAGACCTCTAGTTGTTGACTAACTAATTCTAAAACTAGAATCTGTCCCAAAGCACTCATGTAACAACCAAAGAAATGGTTGAAGCCACTGAAGAAGCCAACAGGAACAGCACCTTTGTTTCCTGACCAGATTCCCAGAACTCCACAGCTATTCCACAAACATCTGTTGCCTTCCTCTTGTGTGGCAGATCTGGCTTACATGGCCAGAGGAGGACAGGAGGAAGACCCAGAATGACTGAGACCATGAACCTCACTACTTCCCAAGAGCTATTTACAGAAGCATAGAAATGGCTTCTCTGAGCTGCTGGAGTCAGGGATCGTGAGATATACTTATCAACCTTAGAAAGCATGGAGCCAGAGTTCTGATCACAAACCCCAGTCCTAGTTTGTGACTGTGGGCCAATCACTGGTCTCCTCAAAGCTTCACTTCCTGGTCTGCAAAAATGACTGCAACGATCACAAAGGTCAAACATGAGAAGTAGTCAAAAGCTGGGGACCTAGCTCAGCGGTAGAGAAATTGCCTAGCATGCAAAGGGAGGGAAAAGGAGAGGAAGGGTGGTGAGGAGGGGACAAGGGAAGGTTATGAAGTGCTGGCATACACACAGGTAAATGCTTCCTGCTGTTAAGATTGTTGGAGAAGCTGGACATCTATGGGTCAATGCCTGTAATCTTAGCTACTCAGAAGGCTGAGATCTAAGGATCAAAGTTTGAAGCCAAACCAAAGCAGGATTATCTGTGATACTTTATCTCTAACCATCAAAAAGCTGGAAGTAGAGCTAAAGTGGCTCAAATGGTGAAGCATCAACTTTGAGTGGCAAAGCCAAGTGAGAGCTCAAGGGTCTGAGTTCAAGCCTAGTACTAGCACCAAAGTGGGAGGTAGGGGCAAATTCCCTCACACTCAGATTTCCATTTAAGTCCTGTCCAGAACATCTGCTCCTGGCTGGGTGTACATCCGTTCACTCCATCATTTAATCATTTGTTCCTGAAAGCACAACTTGTTTCTGCCTGGGATACAGATCTCTACTAAGCTTGCACCAGAGGCTCTATCTGGACCACATGACCTTCCTGTGAGAAGCCATTCACACGCCTGGCTCTGAGCTTACCCAATAGACTATTAGCCTCTTCCCACCCACTACTTCTAAAAGCTAAAGATAATTTTGCTTTTTGGATCTAGGAAGAAGCACACACGAGGTAATTAGGCTGCACTGGGGACCACTGGAAGCTTCTCAAAGTTAGTCTGCATCCCTTCTAATTGATATGGAGGAAGACACAGCTTGCATAATGGATCTTTAATGTAAAATGATGAAACTGAAAGATTAAAGGAGAAAAAAGCCAACAGGGAATGATCTCCTTAAATGAACTAGCAAGAAGGATTGGTGTGGACCACAAATGGTAGGAGTTAGACAGGGAAAGGGTTAACTTGATTGACAGTCTAGAATCAAGAACTAACTTGGAGCTGGGCGAGGTGGCTCACACCTATAATCCTAGCTACTCAGGAGGCTGAGATCTGAGGATCAAGGTTCAAAGCCAGCATGAGCACTAAAGTTCGTGAGACTCTTATCTCCAATTAACCACTTTAGAAAACCAGAAGTGGCAATGTGGCTCAAGGGGTAGGGTGGTAGCCTTGAGCTGAAGAGCTCAGGGACAGTGCTCAGACCCCATGACCGACAAAGAAAAAAAAAAGAATTCATTTGGTGAACTCTTTGGGATGGTGGCCATATCTTTTCTTCTGTAGATGACCCAGAGCCCATTACAGAGCCTGACACATAAAAAGGACCCAACAAATATATATGAATAATTTTTTACCTGCCCCCCAGAAGAGACAGGAGGAATCATTTCCACAAGGAAACATAAGAGAAATACTTATATTCCTCTTAGGAAGTAATTGGGGTAATCTGTTTGTTCAGAGTTCATGCATTATCTCCATCATCCCCAAGATAAAAAACATCCTGGCCCTGGGCCTCAGGGCCTGGGCCTCAGGGACCTCTGTGGAAAACACTGTGCAGACAGTGACTGGGTCAATGTCTCAGGACTGTTCTGAGCATATACAAGGGTGTGCCTGATGTTCTTAGCACCTGGCAAATGGGACCTGCTCAGTAAAGGCTACTAGCATCATTGCTTATCTTTCAAGACAGAATAGCCATGAGCACATGAGTGAAATCTTCCCTTTAAGTGTAACTTCCAGAAACATACCTTGATCGGGGACAAGGGCCTGCCTCCTTCATCTTCTCAGTCCAGAGTCTCACCTCCTATATCTCCTGTCTTATCCCAGAGACCATGGTGCTCAGTTTTCCCTGGGTGCTGAATGCTTCCCCTCCTGCCCTGTCCAGTCAAGGGAGAAGAAATGGGGTCTGCAGGGAGATGCTAATGTACAGCCCAGAGCAGAGGCCACTAGCCTCACTAGAACCAAACACTCAGCCACACACATCCCATTTACCCTTGTGGATGTTCCCATTTCACAGATGGAAAAACTGAGTCATAGCTGACTATCAACAGTGTTTATAAGGAGCTCTGCCCAGACAGGAGAGACAAGCTGTTGAAGAGGCTATCTTTTCTAAACTGAAAATCTTCCCTTCACCCAAAAAGATGAACCACTGAACCCCACCACAAACCTACGACAGCCTCCTGTTGGCGCTTTCACCCGAGATCTCTCACACAAGTCAACGAAATAGAATTCTTTCCTCCAGTTTAAAAGGCAAATCACGATGGTGTTTTTTTCCAGGCATACATTAATAAGGCCCGCACTCCAGCCAGTTTACAGTTCTTAAAGTGCTTGATTTATGACCCCAGGAAGAGGTGTTTTGGAAACCCTACAGACGCCATTTGTATCTAGTGCCTGCACAGGCTGCAAAGCTGAGAACCAGGGCTGCCCCCAGCAGAGCATGGGAGAAGGAGGTGGATCTGAAATCCAGAGGAAGACAAGCCAGGATAGGAACAATCCCCACTGAGAAGGGGTCACAGAGCTCCCCAAAACCACAGAAAAGGCTAGGTCTCCCCCTCTCCCCAGACTCAATATGGAGTGTGATGGAAAGCCACAGGCATCTCCACCCGGTGGGCAGTGGTGAGGACAGAGGGAGCCCGCCAAAAGACAGCGCAGCCCCAGGGATCCTTCCTTTGTCTCTGCCTTCCGCACTCTCTCCTCCCAGGACTTCAGGTTCACTCGTTCCTTCTTACTGAGCATCCATGGAAGGCTCTGCATTGCGCTGCGGACCAGGACTTGGAGCCAGTAAGACGGACAGTAGCCTGATTCCTTTCTAACAGGGAGAAAATACAGGAAATAGGCACATATATAATCCAAGCAGCATGCCAGAGGGAATCTGGCCCAGTGCCAGGGAAGAAGAAAAAGGAGTTTGCGAAGGCAGGCTTTAGTCCCCATGTAACCCACAGAAGGATTTTAACAGGAAGGATCAGGGTTCAAAAGATCCTCAGGCTTTCCATGCTAGGACTTCACCCTGAAATAATAATACTAGCTCTAGTTTTTGAGAGCCTACTATGAATTTGAGTGTGATGGTGTATGCCTGTAATTCCAGCTACTGGGGAAGGAGAAGCGGGAGGTTTGCAAGTTCAAGGCCAGCCTGGTAACGTTTGGGAGACTTTATCTGACAAAACAACATATAAGCTGGGTGTAAACAGTGGCTCATGCCTCTAATCCTAGCTACTCAGGGACTGAGAGCTGAGGATTGTGATTTAAAGCTAGCCTGGGCAGGGAAGTTTGAGACTTTCATCCAATTTATATCCAGTAAACTACTAAATTGCCAGAAGTAGAGCTGTGGTACAGCATTAGCCTTCAGCAAAAGAGGCTCAAGAGCCAGGCACACTTGTAACTCTAACTACTCAGGATGCTGAGATTTGAGGAGCACAGTTTAAAGCCAGCCTGTGCAATAAAGTCTGTGAGACTCTTATCTCCAATTAACCACCAGGAAACCAGAAGTGGCGCTGTGGTTTAAAGTGGTAGGTGTACCAGCCTGGAATGAAAAACCTAATCCAGACCCAGAGACAGACACAGAGACAGAGAAAATGAGTGATTATATTATTCTGAGCCCCAGAGGTTAAAAGTTAGTAATGAGTTGCCACATAATAGGATTGGCATCTTGAAGACCTGAGAGATACGGGTTGTCATTCTCTTCCCCTCCCTTTCTTGTACCCCATTTTTAAGGTGATGTCAACATCATCACAATTGAAAACATGTTCATGACCCCAGGAAGGAATCTCAAGCCCATTAGTACTTACTGTCTCTTGATTACCACCTTGTACCCCAACTCTGACTACCACTAACCTCTCTGCCCCTCTAGGCTGGCCCATTTTGGACATTTCAGATGAATGGAATTGTACATTGCACGTGCCACCAGATTCCCAGCTTCGTGGATGTTGTCGTGGCTCTGAACTGCACTCATCTGCTGCTATGTGTGCACATTAACTACCTCACTTCTTTTTCCTGCTAAGTTACATGCCATACGTAGTCCAAAAGCGAAATGATGTCATTGGTCTTAAATCATACTCCTTAAATCAAGTGAACATAACATATTTTATATCCCCATTCATTAGCTGACGGACATTTAGGGGGGAGGGAAGTTTTCACTTTGAGCCTCTTATAAATGAGATGGTACTGAATTATTTGGGCACTTTTCTATGTGTCTGTGTGTATATATGTTTGCATTTCTCCTAGACAAAACTACCAAGCAGAATTGCCCGGCCCTTTTTTTTTGTTATTGTTGTACATGCAGTTAAAAAGTTTACCGAAGAGTCTCACCATGAAGCCAACATCTGGCTGTTCCTGGGCTGTTTCCAGGGAATTTTATCAATTCAGCCAGACTCCACTCACGGATGGGTCATATGCCCAGCCCCCTCCTCCCATCCCGGGGCCTGAGATCTTCTCATTCTTGTACTCACCAGTGTTTGTCTGAGCCAGCAGGATGATAAATGCAATGTGCTTTAAAGCAGATACTTCACAAATCATAACTTACAGATGCTCTCCAAGACTTTCATGTGGGAAAGACAAATGAGACTTCTGCTGTCTGACTCCAGAGCCACTGAGGACAGGAAGCCATGAGCCAGGAACCCGACAAACCCTGGATCTCCTATGACGTCTCTCCCTAACAAATGTATGAGTGAATGGAACCCAGAGAGACTCTGTGCCAGGAGGGGTCCGCCGGCCTCTGCAGACTTCATTGTGGAGCCATCCATTCATTTCCAGCCATGTCTTTTCTGGCCAACCAATCAAAATGCTTCTGGAGGTCAGGGATGATAACCTACAGTTTCTCTACTTCCCCATCCCACCCGTACCCTTCCCCTGCTTGATTTATTCCCCCCAGTTCCATCCCACAAGCCTTTGCAGATAGCCTGCACTCAGCAAGGCTTCCACAGCAAGCATGAGGGTAGGTTGGATGCAAGGCAGATGAAGCAGCACTCAAACAAGAGACCTTAACTCCACCCTTCTCTTCCACAGCCTGCTAAGAAGAGGATCAACACATCTTGGCACAGAGTAGCTGCTGTTCTGTCTGCAGGCAGGGAAGTGAACTCGAGCATCCACTGAGGCCCTCCAGGGATTCCAGGGTCTGGGCTCCTTGAAGAATAAAGAGCTTTGTGGGAGGGGGGAGCCGAAGGAAGGATAATTCCCTTACCTGAATCATTCTTATATGTTCAGGGGTCCAACAAGCTCAGGTCAGGCAGCCCCCCATAAGCAGGCCCCTCCCATACCCCCAAATTTGCTTCTGATCCTTATCTTCTCCCACCACAACTCCTGGAAAACTCTCCCAATCCCATGCCAGGCCACCCCATTCCCAGAGGCACACATGACAGACCAGCACAGTCCACCTTCAGAAGGCTACAGGACTTGCACTCACAAGACTGGGTCCAACACCTGGCTAAGCTGCTGTGTGTGATTTTGGACACACTGGCTAACCTCTCTGTGACTCCATTTCTTCATATTAAAAAACAAACAACAACAAAAACAAAAAATGGAATATCCGGGCACCAGTGGCTCATGCCTATAATCCTAGCTATTTAGGAGGCTGAGATCTGAAAATCGTAGTTCAAAGCCAGCCTAGGCAGGAAAGTTTGTAAGACTCTTATCTCTAATTAACCACCAGAAAACTGGAAGTGGCACTGTGGCTCAAAGTGGAAGAGCCCTAGCCTTCAGCAGAAGAGCTCAGGGACAGAGCTCAGGCCCAGAGTTCAAGCCCTGAGACCAACCAAAAACAAATTAAAAAATAAAAAAATCTCAGCCCAGGATGGACTCCAATGGACTAAACTTCACACTCACCAGAAATAACTGTGCCCTCTCTGTAGAGGGACTGGTGGCCTAGAACATGTGTGGATGGTCTCTCATGGCTGTGTCTCTATAGTTTCCAAGCTGACTGGCATATGGCAGATAGGATCTAAATCTACCTCACACTGAACAAAATGAGTTCTGTATTTATAGGTCCAACTCGTCAGTGCTATTAGACTCTTTAAGTTCTTTCAGAGTGATGGCTAGGCTGTGTGTCATGCTAATGAAGATGCAGGAAATGAGAGAAAAAATTCCAAACCAAGAAGCAGGTTGCTTCCACTCAGTTCGCTCATACCAGCTGTGCAAACCTGGAGAAAGTCACTTTACATTTCTGAGGCTTCTTCCCCTCCACCCCACCTCAGGAATGAGAAGTTTGGATGACAGATTTACACTCATCCAATCTGGTTAGGGCCTGACCTGCAACAGGGTGCCAAAGCCATATTGGACATAGACAAACAGAAGACACACACACACACACACACACACACACACACACACACACACACACGCACCCCACTCCGCCTGCTAACTGAGGAGGCCCTGAAGCAAGCTAGTGCTCAAATGGCAAGGGACACCATGGCAGACCTATAGCCTTGTCATCCCCACCCCAAACTCCCCCAGGAGACACTCTCCCTGCTCAGCATACACCACCTTACTGGCATAAACCAAAGAAACCTGATACGGATACAATGTGGCCTTCAGCATGGGGGTCCTAACATTAATTGAGTGGTTCGATTTGTTGCCAGTATTGGGGCTTGAACTCAAAGCCTGATTGGTGTCCTTTAGCTTATGTGCTCAACGTTAGCACTCTAGCCCTTCAGCCACACCTCTACTTCCAGCTTTTTGGTGGTTAATTGCAGATAAAGGTCTCATAGACTTTCCTGTCTGGGTTGGCTTCAAATCAGGACTCTCAGATCTCAGCCTCCTGAATAGCTAGGATTACAGGCATGAGTCACCAATGCCTGGCTAACACTGAGTTTTGATTTGAGTTGTTGTTGTTGTTGTTGGCAATGCTTTGTAGAGCCTGAAGGTCCAAGGAATTTGGCACAAAGGGAGCACGCACATGGTATTATGATCCAGAGGCTCACCCCAGCAATCTGCCCACAACTATATCCAAAGGTTGTGCAACAGATGAAGCCTGAATTGGAGACTTTAGAAACATATTCAGATCCTGTCTAGCCTGATTGTCTCGCCTTCCTATGCATGTACCTACCTAATTAATCTAGCATTTTAATTCAATTTAATTACCCAAAAGAGTTGATTATTTCCCCTACCTCTCTCTGTACAACCTAAGGTTAATTGCCCAGTGCATCTAAATAAAACCAGCTGGGTGCAGATAGCTTATGCCTGCAATCCTAGCTATACAAGAAGCTGAAATCTGAGGGATCACAGTTCAAAGCCAGCCTGGACAGGAATGAGACTCTTATTTCCAATTAACCAGCAAGGCGGAGGGGAAGGGGAGGAGGAACCAGAATTAGAGCTGCTGTGGCTTGAGTGCTAGAGTGCTAGCCTTGAATGAAAAAGTTAAGGGACAGAACACTTATCCTGAGTTCAAGCCTCGTGGCAGGCACAAAGAAAGAAAATCTAAATAAAATCCTAAGTAATGTAAGAAAGAAAATCTGAGCTGGAAACAGTGGTTCACGCCTTAATCCTAGTACTCAGGAGGCTGAGATCTGAGGATTGTGGTTCAAAGCCAGCCCTGGCACTAAAGTCCCTGAGACTCTAATCTCCAATTAAGTACCAGAAAACCAGAAGTAGAGCTATGGCTCAAGGGTGGTAGCCTTGAGCTGTCCCTTGAGCTGAGGGACAGCTCCCAGGCCCAGAGTTCAAGCCCCATGGATGAGAAAGAGAGAGAGGGGGGAGGGGGAAGTGTCAGTCTGTCTTCTGGAAAAGGGAAACTAAAATGGCAATTTCCACTTCAGGGTATTTACATGGATAATTTTATTCACCTCTTGTAAGTCCAAGAAGCTGGCACTATTGGTATTCCATTTTACAGATGAGGAAACTGAGGATTTAACACTATATCACTGGCTAAAGTCACAGAGCAGCTAACACATTACAAAGGATGTGACTACAAGCCAGGGCTCTTAGCTTGACAATCTCCAGAGACTTGGAGTCCCTGTGTCATGGACATGCTTAAGCAGTAGTGATGAGATCTTGCTCAGAGATGAAGAGAGAAGCCTAGAGTACACAGAGGTCTGACCAGCTGGCTCACAGCTCTGGCCTCTACAACTGTCCTTACAACTGTACTTTATGGAACAACAAAGGTGACGCCATACACAGTACGGGGCTGGCTGACTAAGGAGGAAGCCTGTTTCCAGATGTCCAGCTCCAAGCCTCAGCATTCTCATCTCCAAAGAGAAGGAGTCTCTTCAGAATGAGAAGAAACTCTCCCTGCTTTCAACAGGGACGTAACCTTCCCAACATTTCAGGCAGCACCTGGTTTACACTGGCAAAGCAGAGTAGAACCCTCTGTGCCTCCTGAGAGATGCTCAAAGGACTGGTACCAATATAAGCACTGAACCATCACAGCCAAAGTCTACCCCAAGATGGAGCAGGTAGGATGGAGATGTTACTCAATGGTGGAGTCTCATGGATCACTGGAACCAAAAGAAAACTCCATGCTTAGACTTTAGATGAAAAAATATATACTGTTGTTGTTGTTGTTGTTCTTATTATTATTATTATTATTATTATTATTATTATTTGGGCTTCTCTTGACAGTCTGAGTCACCAGGCACTGAACAGGCAGGAATAACTTGCTGACCCATGGTGTTGTTGTTGTTGTTTCATTTGTGTGTGTGTGTGTGTGTGTGTGTGTGTTATTTTCTATTCAGCCAGACACAAGGAATTTTCCATCTGACAATTCCTGTTTTTCACTTAAGTTTCTCTACCATCTGTGAGCAGTGTGCTCAGCAAGGGAGGACTCAGAGCCAAGGAGGACGGACGCCCCTCTTCTAAACCTCAGTTCCCCATCTGTTAAATGCAAGGTGTTCAATGGAGAGGGAATCCTGCTAGCAGGGTAAGATTAACTATTAAGGAGAAAATAATCAGTCAGGCAAGTGAAGCCTTCTGGGGAGAGCTGGTTTCAGGGCTTGGATCTGCTTCCAGTTTCAAAATCTTTACGCAATTTTTAAACATATTCTTTAGTAAAATGAGAGATCTAGCTGAAATCAATAAATAGCACAATGGAAGAGTGGAAAGGGGCAAAAACAGCTGTAGCTGAGCCCAGCTGAGAATGGAGTCTCTAGCGTTCTCCGCGCGCCCCCTAGTGGCAGCAGGAATAAATCCTGGAGGAATGTTCACCATGTCTACAAATAAAGAGCCAGACACCCACCAAAAAGAAAGGCAGGCTCCTGCCTACTGATGCAAGCCTTTCCGTCTAACCCAGCCTGTGGACCAGACAGCTAGAAGGACGCCTGACAGGAAGCCCCAGAGAAGCTCAGGAAGTCGGCTACCATTCAAACACAGTCTCCTCCTTCCAGTCTGCTCCCAGCTTTTTTCTTAGATATCGGGGTCCCTCCACACAGATACCAGACACACCCTTTCCACCCAACCGCTCATGCTCTCACATCCTCAACCTGCTCCTCAAAAAAAAAAATCCCACATCTGTTTTTCATTATCCAGCTTTCCAACTTGCCAGCGCGATTCTTCAACAGCTATTAAGACACTGTGAGCAAGGAGCTCAGATTCGTTTCTGCTTATTCAACATCCAGCCTGGGTTGTCTCATCTCTGAAAAAAAGATTGAATGAAGCGCGCATTTCCCAGCCACTTCCACAAACCCCAAAGCAAGCCTACTTCATGAAAGGGCATCCTCTTTCTAGGATGTTTAACCTGTAAAACTGGCACCTGTGCAGTGAATTTCTC
The DNA here is from genome assembly GCF_031878675.1 of Megascapheus bottae. Taxonomy (NCBI): domain Eukaryota; kingdom Metazoa; phylum Chordata; class Mammalia; order Rodentia; family Geomyidae; genus Megascapheus; species Megascapheus bottae. The sequence continues at coordinate 85,185,977 of NC_143510.1, forward strand.
AATGTGTGTGCCACCAAGTTTGTTTACTACAGAGGAAGTGAAAACTAATAACAATAATAACATACAAAGCCCCTAGATTTCCAAGGAGTTAAGAACATTTCTCAGTTATAGAGATAAAATTTGGCCTGGCCCCTGGAAAATAAGAATGAGAAATGGAGGAGGGAGATCCAGTTCCTGGATAATTGGGGGGTTGAGCTTTGTTGACTGGTACCCATTCTGATCCATAGAACTGTCCCTGCACAAACGCAAAAGAACAAAGTAAACACCTGCATTACATTTGACAGTTCATTCTGCCTTTCCCTGTGGCCATGCATCGGCAGTCCTGGACTCTGAAACACACACCACACACACACATACACACACACACACACACACACACACACACACACACACACACACACACACAAAGTTCACATAAGGAGCTTCATAAGGAGTTTCTGACTTTGGCCCTACATCTATTAAAATACATCTGATCTGCTTTAAATCAAAGAACCATGTTAATTTTCTGCCACACACCACACAAAATGTTTCTGCAAGTCAGTCACTTTGAACCAAACTCTCTAGCCACAAGCAGTGTGGATTTCAAGGGCCTGTTCTGCAGAAAAGAAAATGACAACAAATCAAGCCTGGGACAATACAGACCCCAAAGGCCTTCTCTGGAGCTGTGCGGCATTTTCACTGTCACAGAGGCAGCTGGCCAGAGCCCTTAAACAATTTAGTAGCCTTGCAGCAGCCAGGACCCAAAAGACCAAGGGCCTGCTGCAGCTCAGAGCTGTGCATGCCCAGCCACCCAGGTCAGTCTTCTCAGAAGCCACCCTGCAAACTGTCACTATCCGCAGACAAGCAGGGGTAGCTATAGAATGTGCTCCCTAACCCTCGGTCTTCAAAACAGGCAGAAGTCTAGCCCAACCATGCAGGAAAAGAGTCAGCAGCATGGGAAGATGCAGAGAGAGGCTCTGACAGCCAGAGAATGGGAAAGAAGTGGGGAGTGGGGGTGATCACTGAGAGCCAGAGGATGTGCACAGCCAGACATTTCTCAATGTGTGCCCGTGGGGGAGCAAATCCTAATACTACTTTACCTCCAGGATAAAAGATGAGGGGGGAGCCCCCAAAATATGTGCAGACAGGATGTAACAAGTGTTTCAGGAGACATGCCTGAGTCACGGGGTGTTATGGGGGGCAGTGGGGCGTCTTGGAGGGGGGAGGGGGCTCCCGGGAACCTCCTCGCCATCAAGAGAGACCCAAGGCGCATGGATTGCCCGGGTCCCACACGCCCTGGGTCCCTAATTCCGCTAGCCGGTGTCCCCGCCACCACCCAGCACCCCTCCCGGGGAAACTTCCCCACTTACCACTCGGCCCGAAAACCTCTCGGTGGCCCTTTTGACTTTGCCGTAGGTGCCTTTGCCCAGGGTCTCCTGCAGCTCATAGCGGTGTTTCAAATTGTGCTTGTGATGGTGTCGCTTCACCCCGTGTGGCTTCCTGGGTTCCGCCGTCACCACCGCCGCCGCCGCCGCCGCCGCCGCCGCCGCCGCCGCCGCCGGAGCTGCAGTTGCCCCGGCCATCGCCTCCGGTGGAGAGCCCGACGCCCCCAGCCCCAAGTCGGGGCCGTCGGCTGCCGTGGGCGCAGCAGCGTCCCCTTCCATGTCCAAACGTGGGGCGAGCCGGGCTGGGAAGGGCTGGAACGGGCGCCGGGCTGGGGGTGCCGGAATCCCCGCGGAGGGACGCGGAGGCGCTCACAGTCTCCCCCGCCGCATCGGTCACTGGCGGCCTCGGACACCGCGCATCTGGCGTCCCGGGCGCGCGAGATCGGCGTACCGCCCCCGGCCCGGCGAGTGCAGAGCGTCGGGCTGGGCGCAGCGGCGGTGGCGGCCGGGGAGGCGGCGGAGTTTGCCAGAGGGAGGGGAGAGGGTGGCTCCGAGCGCAGGAGGGGGAGTGTTTTGTGGGGCGCCGCGCCCCTCCTCGCCCGCCCACCACCCCTCCCGCGGAGGCGGGCGCGGGGCGGGCGCGCGGCGGGCGGGGCGATCGCGGGGTCCCCGGCCGGTGGGGGGGGTGGCGGGCGAGGGGCGCGGCCAGGGCCTCCCCACCTCCCTCCTCCCACCTCCTCCCCGCCGCGGGCCGCCCACCCGGAGCTGGGACGGAGTGGGAGGGGGTGGGCGCTGCGCGTCGCCCCTGCGCCTTTGTGCAGCTCGGGGTAGGCCTCGGCCGCCACGACCCCAGGGCTTTGTCCCCGGCCGGGCCTTGCTGGCGTGGGGGGGGGCGAGGGACCCCGCCCGGGCGCCCCCTCCCAGGGCGCTCACCCGCCTCCGCCGCTACCGCGGGCCGCGGCTGCCGCCGCCGCCGCCCCCAGCTCCCGCGTCTCGGCCTCGGTTCCTGCTCGCGCCGGGGCGGTGACAGCCGAGTCTGGAGCCCCGCAGCCCCCGAGCCCAGAGCGCACCCAGCCCGGGACGGCCGCCGGGGTCCGCGATCGGCCCCGGGGTCTGCAGGAACCCCGACGCCCTTTCATTTTCTGGTTGGTGCGGCGCGGCCTGGAGGCCCCGCCGGAGCCGGGGTGGGGGGGCGGGGAGAGGAGGCCGCACGGTGTTGGGTTACAGGCTGTGAGTCAACGGCCCCCCCACACCCCGGCCATCCGAGCCTGGTGCCCCCGCCCGGGCCCGCGAGCCCCCACCTCCGGCTGGAGAAGGACTGAGCGGTTCTGGGGTACGGTACCGACAGGCCCTGCAGAACCCCAGGAGGGGCGCCTGGCCCCGGGGAAGGGGACTCAGGGAGGCCTGGAAGCCGGACTGTGGAGGAGACAGCAGGGAAGGTGGGGTACACAGAAGACAGGAGGGTGCAGAAGATTGGGGGTGAGGGGGAGGGAGCCCCCAGCGGCTCAGCGGCCTCCCATCCAGGCAGCCGGGGTAGATCCGGGCCCCAGGCCTCGGGGCAGCCCCTAGGCCACACAAGGGGCCTCTTATTCCAGGTTGTGTCCTGGGAGCTTTCATAGAACTAGTTGCTACCTCACCAGCTGAGGGGTCAAGCAAGAAGGGCCTCTGTAAAAAGAGGACTTGGGGTTTTGTTTAGTTTTTTAATGTAAAAGGGCAAGGTACCAGACTGGATAGGAAGAGGCAAGTGGGAAGCGCCCGGTGTGTTCCAGGTTTCTTCCCCCCCGTGGAGGCCCTGGGGCGTCCTCTGGCTCTTGGGTTTGTTGTCCCCAGCATTCTGGCTGTCTTCACTCGTGTCCACCCTTATCTCCTTACCCTGGGCTCTAGCAGCCATCTCCTCCTTACCCCCTATCTACCCAGAGGACAGATCAGAGAGTCCAGTCCAGTCCTCCTGCATGGCTTTCTGCTACACTCTAGCTTGGTTTTCCCGGTTTGTTAATGTCTTACTCTTTCTCTTGCCATAGCCCCTCTGCCCCCTTCCTGCATTCTCTAAAAGCAATTCGAGAAGACAAAGTCAAAGGCCTTGTTTATTCCAATCTACTCTGTCTACCACCCTTGCAGGCCTTCCCCACCCCCATCCTGAGGCTGCATTGTGCCTTCTACACAGTCTGGAGACTTGTGTTTGCAGAACAGTCAGATGAGTGGGGATGCAACTTGCATCCCGTCGTTAGCTGTAGGACTTAACCTCTCTGAGTTTCCATTTCCTCTTCTTCAAGTAGGGTTTCACAGATGTGTGTGAAGGGAGACTTTTTTTTATCTAGAGTAGTCATTAAAACTGCTCACCGCATGTTCTCTGGCTCTCATCCTCCCCTGGGATGTGGCAGAAATCTCCAACCCCACTGGCTCAAGGCTAGATGTAGGACTTGCTTAGGGCAATGAGATGATAGCAGAAGTGATACATGTCTCTTCTTCTCCATGTGGAAACTTTGAACAGCAAGTGAGCAAATTGCTGGGCCCTGTTTTTCACATCTTAACCATCAAGGCAGAGAGTTCAGAGCCAGGCCCAACCAGATCTCTAGGTCAAAGTAGAGAGAACACTTTCAAGCTACCCTCCCAAGGTAGCTTCTCCAGGAAACAAGTGTGTATCCACTGCTAAGCTTTTAATCGTGTTAATCCAACAAGGTGATGGATGGGTATTGTTACAGCAGCATAACCCAACTTATTCTAGCTACTTGTATTGTTCCCAAATGCATAGGACTTAATCCCGCTCTATTGCTTGGAGAGTAAATGTTGGAAGCCTTTTTTTTTTTTATGCTGCCAGTCGTGTGCCTTGAACTCAGGGCCTGAGCACTATACTTGGGTTTTCTCAAGACTAGAGCTCTACCACTTGAGCCATAGCATCACTTCCAGCTTTTTCTAAGTGTGTGGTACCGAGGAATCGAACTGGGGTCTTTGTGCATGCTAGGCAAGCACTCTACCTACCACTAGGCCAAATTCCCGGCCCTGGAAGCCATTTTTTATTAAAAAATTTATTAACATTAATTTTTACATCATATTTCAAATGACAAGTTTAACAAACAAGTGTTCAAGAAGGGAATCTCTATTTACAATCACTGGGACTTAGTTTTTAGAACTTAATCCAAATTAGGCTAAGTGTTTGTATGTCATAGAAACATATTAATTTATGAAATAAAACATTAAGTCTATAAAGCATAGGTTTTTATGTCTATATAGTTATAATTATATTCCCATTACCATGTCCATAGCAATGGGTATGCAAATATTGAGTCCTCGCTCTTGTACTCTTTGGATTTAATAGCCACATATTAAGGATACCATGCGCCTTTTGTTCCTCAGGTCTTGACTTGTCTCACTCAACATGATTCGCTCTAGATTCATCCACTTCCCTGCGAATGTCATATTTTATCTTGTCTGTTGGCTATGCAGAATTCCATTGTGTATATATATATATATATATCACATTTTCTGTAACCTGGAAGCCATTTTTTAACAACAAACTTTTTCTTGTAAGGTAGCCATGATTACCTCTATCTCCAACTGAGGAAACTGTATCAGAAAGGTTAGGTTCTTTATCTGAGATTACCTAGCTTGTAAACAGCACCAGGATTTAAACCAAAGCACCTGCTCTCCTCACGTGCCATACAGACTCTCCTTAAATGGATAGGATGCAAAACACAGTTCAAAGCCTGGCACACAGCCATGCCCAACTCCAGGAAGTACCTGCTGTACCTGCAGCCTGAATTCCTATAGCATTTATAACTTGAGCCACCCATCGGCACAATGGGGTGTGTGTATGTGTGTGTGTGTGTGTGTGTGTGTGCTTGCAAGGAAAGAGCCAAGGCTCCTTGGCTTAAGAGTGAGTTCCAGAGTCAGACAAACAGGGCTCAAGTGCGTGTTCTATCATTTACCATGACTCTTTCAGGCAATTCTTTTCCCTTCCATCTTCCTGGGTTCTTAAGTCCAAGGCAATAGTCTTGGTGTATGTCCCACAAGGTTGGTGTGAGGCTTAAGACACCTTAAGAGAAACTCGGTAAGTCACAGCCATCAATATAGCACTTCTTGTTGTACCCTGGCTTCTGGGATTGGGAGTCATTTTAATCTGTTTAATGACACAGTGTACTTAGCCTCGGAGACTCCTGGTTTTGTGCAGGACACTGAGCAGGAGGTAGGGCACAGAAGCATGGCTTCTCACGCTTAAGGGCCCACGAGTTCAGTACTATAATTTATCATACTTGGGATTTTTCCAAGCAACTTCAAGGATAGAAGACATGTTCTTTCTAGAGAAATCTTGGTTCCAATGACCATACATCTACTATCTCCATAGAAGAACCCTAACCATCATGAAGCTACAAAGTGGGTGTTGCCATCCCCATTTCTCCACTGCCTCTCTACAGGATAAGTAAGATGCCTCTTATTGGGCCACAGCAATGTCCAAGTTAAGATTTGAACCTTTGCACCTGACCCCAAGGCCTGACTGACCTTTCCTTCAAGCTGCCTGTATGCTCAGCACAGCTGAGCCTATGCAGTGATGATGCCGTTCACTGAGTTGGCTGGAGGAGGTCTGAAATGAGCTCTTAGGTGTTGACATTCCTAACTCTGGACATGTTTGATGGACTTTAAACCACAACTTAAGAACATGTATATTCTTTGCCATGTGAGAAAACAGCTAGTTATCTACCAAAAGTACATCTTCCTCTGCCCATAGAAGAGCTGGCAAGAGTGCAGATTGACTTGAATGTATTTCCCAGCCTCCTTTGCAGCCCAGTCACATGACTAGTTTTCTCTGAGGGAATGCTAATGTAAGCCTGAGTCTCATGGTCTACAGGTAGGGTGTTTTAAGAAGTATAGTGAATCCTTGAAGTCACTACAGTTTAGACATTACAGCAGCTAGAAGTACCCTAAATAATGCATACTCTTCATACTAAGTATATTTACACACACACAAAATGAAAAATCGGTAACAACTACATGATCATTAGCACCAAGAAAATAGTAAGATTTTCATGTTCTCTATCTGCTTGTTTGAAGAAAACAGCAGGAGCTGAGTTTGGTTGTACATGCCTCTGAATTCCAGCACTCCAAAGGCCAAGGAAGGAGGGTTGTGAGTTCAAGACCAGCCTAGGCTATATAAATAGGTATTGGATTCAAGAACAGTATCTAAAGATATGTATTAGAAGGAAGAAAAGGAGGGAGGGAAGTGGGAAGGAGAAGAAAGGCTACAGAATGTCTTTTTCTTATGTTTTAAATTGTTACATGTATCCAAAATCAAATAAGAATCTCAACTGCTTTATTGAAACAGAATGAAACAAGAGTATTCACCCAGCAATATTAGCTTCCTAATACACTCCAGGCATGAGGTCTGAGGACAAGGCAGGGCAATGCCAGTCTGCTCCGCCTCGGGGGTACCAGTGTTCCTCTGACTTCCAGAGAACCCAGGCTACAAATTGATACAAATTAAACTTTATTCCCACATCAAGACTGTGTTTTTTCCCCAGATACATGGCTAGAAGACAGTAAGAATAATGACTGAGAACATACATTCCAGAATCCAAAACAACCAAATCAAATCCCTGCTCTACCACCATCTGGCTCTGTGGTGTTGGAAAGCTTACTTTGTTTCCCAGTTTTCTCCATTTTAAATGGGAACATCAATAATCCCTACTCCAGCAAGTAGTTTCTGTTGTTATTTTTGTTGTTCTGTTACTTGATGCCCATTCCCTGGTTTCTGGGCTTGAACTCAGGCCCTCAGGCCCTGGGCTGTGTCTCTGAGCTTTTTTTTTTTTTTTGCTCAAGGCTAGTGCTCTACTTCTTGAACCACGGCCCCACTTCCAGATTTTTTTTTTCTTTTTGGTAGTTGGAGATAAGAGCCTCATGGACTTTTCTATCTAGGCTGGCTTCAAACCAAGTTCTCAGATCACAGCTTCCAGAGTAGCTAGGATTATAGGTATGAGCCATTGGCACCCTGCAACCCTTTCTCCTTATAACTTGATTATGTCACTTGCTTGTTACAATATCAGAACACGAACTAACAGATGAGAGAAGAAGAAAAAAAAAACTCACATATTTATACAAAATTATGGGCATGTATAAATTAAGCCAACTTCAGCCTATACACACACAATGCACAGGACATGTAAATGAATTTCGAGTTTAGAGTTGAGTAACATGACCAAGTTGTGTCCTCATGTATACAGAAATATTCCAAATCTGATTTTTTTAAATTGCATCAAAACCACCATGGAAGCATTTTTGATAATAAGATACTCTGCCTGTACAGTAGAATCAGTAGGTAATTCAGAATTCAAGACATCACCTGGACTGAACATTCCTTTCTCATTCCTCTGAGCATCTGTCATTGAGAGGCAGAGAACAACCACCAGGACAGGAGAGGACTCCCATGCCCGCCAGCACTGACCTTCCAGATTCCCTGGGAATTCTCACCTTTTCTTCCCTTCTCTGCGCATGTGTGAAGGAGGTGTCCCATCTGCCTTTTCTCCATCCTCAACTTCAGACTGAAAAAAAGGTGGTTTCTTCCAAGGGAAGATGCAGCAAAGGTTCTTAAGAAGGTTCTGTTATTGGAGAGGAGGGAGAGGGGAGATGAAAATGAAATGTGATCTTTTCTCCTCACTGTATATATGATTATTTGTTTATTTGAAATAGGAAAGGGAAGGGGGAAACAAGATGAGGGGAGGGAGAGGGACAAAAACCTGAGAAGGGTGTGAAGTAATGTACCTTCTATCTAATGAATATAACTGTAACCCCTCTATACATTATAATAAGAGAGAGAGAGAGAGAGAGAGAGAGAGAGAGAGAGAGAGAGAGAGCGCGCATGATAATTGTCAGGACTCCAGAGTAGGAAACAATGCTGCTCTGCAAAGAATGACCCCAGAACATGGAGAGAGAGCGAATTCACATCATGTATGGTTGCCCTATGGAAGAAAAACTCTGGATTGGCTGCAGCAGGAGAGGCTTAGGGTTTATTGAGGCTAAATGCCTGGATCTGGGCGGCATGGAAATAAACAAGGTTTCTTTACATTTTGTTCCTTGGACTGGACTAATACCTTCAATGACATAAGCTAAGGCCTCATCACCTGCAGCCTGATGCTAGGTACTGGAGATAGAGAAGTAATCCCAAAACTTCCCTTTCTCTAGGGTTATGGGAGGCAGTAGCCATAGAAAAACAGTTACATTCAGCATTAGCTAACAGCAGGGACCAGTAGGAAAGATAATGCTATGTAGGGGATCCAAGAGGGGAGAAGTGGAAGGGGGGCTCTCTTGAGGAGGTGGCTTAAACACAAATCCCAATGAAGTGAGTGAACAATCCGGAAAGTTAGAAGACAATCTGGATATCCAGGGAAAGCACCTTCCAGGCAGAGGGGCTGGTATGTGCAAAGGCCCAGAGGCAGGAATGTTCTCATCCTGTTCAAGTAACACATTGTCTGAGTAAGACTGAAAAAATCACTGGCCAGATCTGATTAAAGCAATGACCTAATCAGACTAGGGTTTGAAAAGCTTCCCTCTAGCCACTGAATTGAAAATAAACTCAGAGAGATAAGGAAGGGACAATGTGACCTCAAGACCAGTGCTGGTAGCTCACATCTGTAATCTTAGTTTACTCAGGAAGCTGAGATCTGAGGATCCTAGTTTGAAACAGACAAATCCAAGAGACCCTTATCTCCAATTAACCAGCTGAAAGCCAGAAGTAGAGTTGTGGCTCGAGTGGTAAAGTACAAGCTTTGAACAAAAGGCTAAGGGACAGTGCCCTGAGCCCGACTTCAAGACCTAGCACAGGCACCAGAAACAAAACAAATAGAAAAGGAACAGTATTTCAATCTTTCCGGTACCATGTCTCGTCTTCTACACGGCTCCCACACTCCAATCCTAAAATACTCACTCATATCCTTTGGCCTGAGCCTGGCACAGAGGCAGCCAGACAGGCCAACAAGAACATTGATAGGAGCAGCAGAAACAGTCAGATTCCAGGCCTGACTTTCATGGTCTCCAGCTCGGTGACTTTGTCTAAATCATTCAACTTCTCTGATGGTTTGTTCTCTCTCCTTATGGACCTGGATATTGTGACCTGCATGGCAGCTCCCTTTGTCTGTCTTGTTTCCTGCTGTATCATTCTGGACCAGAACCTGAACAATGGTTGTATCCCATAGTAAGTACTCAGCAGATATGTGTGGAGCGCAGGCAGGAGCAGGCTTCAGGCGTGATGGCTAGTACGCAGAAGCCAAGCAATGTTCCTTTTCCTCCCTGAGTAGTTTTGCCCTTCTCTTCCCCTCTGGGGGCCCAGAACAGAGCTCTCCCGATGAGTTTCTACACCCCTTCCCTCCTGCGCGAAGCACCCTGCATTCTAGGCCACTTCTCGGTGTTCTTAGCCTCTTGGCCTTTGCATGTGCTAAGTCCAGTGCCTGGACTTCTAAATGACAAATCCCTACTCATCTCAGAAACGGAGATGTCACCTCGGATCCTCCCCTGGACAAACTGAAGTCTCTGTCCCCAGAGCATTCAGTTCCTGAGTCAGTTACAGCAGTTACCTCATGGCATTACAATGACTCCATTGTGTGCCCAGCTTCTCTGAGCTGCCGAGACATAGCTGGACTCGGAATGGCCAGGTCCAGCATGCCAATGCCCAATAGAAATAAAATGTTAGCCGCATACACAATTTAAACTTTTTCCAGAAGCCACATTTGAAACGAGAATCAAAAGACCTGCTAAGAGTGGTAGCACATACCTGTAATCTCAGAACTTGGGAAGCTGGCACAGGAAGACTGACACTTTGAGACTGTTTAGCAAGTTGCAGGCCAGCCTGAACTATGTAGTAAAATCCTGCCTACACACACACACACACACACACACACACACACACACACACACACAGAGAGAGAGAGAGTAAAAAAAAAAGTGAAAAGGATTCATTTCAATAATTTTACCAGATATATGAAAACATTATAATTGCAATATTCAATAAATATAGCTTACATTCATTTATGCTACATTTTATGCTGTCTACCAAATCCATGGTGGAGTTTACACTAATATATCTAATAGGACTAAATTTTCAATTGTTAAACTAAAATGAAATATCAACAAAGCCATAAAATTTCATTTAACAGGTTTGTTAAAATTTAAATGTAAAGCTTTAGTACATAACATTTTTAGTTCTCATGTTACATAGTCAGATGTTAAATGGCCAACAACCACACGTAGCTAGTATACATGATACCCAAAAGTAGATATATTTCAGATTTTTTTTTTTTGCTGTCATGGGGCTTGAACTCTGGGCCTGGGCATTGTCCCTGAGCTCCTCAGTTCAAGGTTAGAGCTCTACCACTTGAGCCACAGCACCACTTCTGATTTTCTGATGGTTAATTGGAGATAAGAGTCTTATGATCTTTTGTGCCTGGGCTGGCTTTGAACCATGATCCTCAGATCTCAGCCTCCTGAGTAGCTAAGATTACATGCATGAGCCACCACCACCCAGCCTAGATTTTATTCTTCTAATATAAGTATAGGTTGAGATTATAATGAGTGCCTTACATACATTGGACAGATGGATGAATGCATGGTGGGTGAGTGGGTGGATAGATGGAAGGATGGATGAATGGATGGTGGGTGGATAGATGGAAGGATGGATGAATGGATGGGCTGACAGATGAATAAATGGATGGATAGATGAGTAAATGGATGCATGGATAGATGGATAGATAGATAGATAGGTGGATGAATTTCTTTTACCTGTTCCTTAGTTTACAGATATATCTTATTTCTAATCCTGGAAATGCCCAGGGTGAAAAGAGTAAAGATTGCAGATAATTGGAAGAAAAAGATAAATCCTTAGACATCTTCTCTAAACTCCAATTTGCTTGTTTACCCCACTGGAGAAAGTTCAAGGACAAAAGGATATACTTCCCTACCCATGTGGCTCAGAAACTCAGTAGCTTCTGCTCTTCATTCGGATGCCAACTTGTCCATGGTGTCTTTTTAGACTTTCCTGTTTAAACCACAGCCCACCCTCTTGTGGCCATCTCCTTCCACTACCTTCCTCCCTTTGACACTTTATTCTCCACTATTTCATTTACTATCATGTAGTATAGCATGAAATTGACTTGTTGTGTTTACACAGAGCAAGGATTTGCATCTATAGTGTTCACATGTAAATCTATTGGAGACAGGTGGTCAGTAATTATTTTTGCCATGAATGAATGAATGAATGAATGGTTTAAGCTCTGCCTTTTTCATCTGCCACCTTTCTGATTTTAGAAAGTAACAGTCCCCCTCCAAATCCCTTAGCTGTAAAATAGTGATGTGACATAATCCTACAGCATTCATTCTTCCCTTGTGAGCTTGATGAAGATAATGTTTACAAAGTTCTTAGCCTCACACCTAAATTAGCATACGTTAGACACAGAAAAAAAATGGTAGCTGACACTATTACTATTACTGTTTAGTAAGGTTAGTATTAGATTTGTTTTTATACTAGGTCTATAGCAACTGTGTGAGGCAATCGCAATTTTCCAAGTAATTCTATCCCAAACAGCAGCGCAAAAATAAATAAGTAAAACTAGGTCAGGGGGGAAAAAAACAAACTCAGATTTTACTCCTATATTTACCTGTGCTGTTTTTATTTGTGTTTTTTTAACCATGGGAGACAGCTCCCTCAGTGCCACCTTGCCAAGGCCCAGGGCAGATCCATATCAGCTACTACAGCCCTTCTGTTTATCATCACTAGGGACTAAGACTCTAAAAGCAAGCACGAGAGGGAGGACATTACAGGCAGGTCATTACTTGGCTCAGGACAGACAGTAAAGCTCTGGGCCACCTGCTCTGGGGCAGTCATACAGACCTAAGATGGCCTGGGCCTAGCAACTGGGCCAAAGTGGAACCAGTGTGCCAGGCAGCCAGCTGGCTAGGAAGGTGCTAGCTGTCCTCCTGGCACAGGAGGTGTGAGCCCCAGATTCTTCCCAGGGGCCTGTTTCTCTGGCTCCCTCTCTCAGGTCATCCTTTGAAGTCCTGCATTTATCAGGCAGATTTCCAAGCTTCCCCGCTCCCAGGCACGGTTCTCTGCAGCCACCTGCTTGTTCCTTCATTCAACATTCATGAACTCGGTGTCTGTGATGATGCAGTCTGTGACGTGAGGCCTAGACTGGAGGAGAAAGGACCAGAACATGGTTCTCAGCCCTCAAGGGGTTTCTAAGACCGCCTCTGCAGAGGATGCTTTACAGTTTATGTGATTACAAGCCACTTTGAGCACAGTCTCTTTCAATCCTCTTAAGGATACTTAAGTAAAGTAAACCCAAGTAGGGCTTAGATATTTTGATTTTTCCTCCTTTTTCATAAGATACCCTAAGAGAGTAAGAGTCTCCATCAGAGGTCTCACTACTGATCAACAAGGAGTCAGGTATCAGTTATATATTGCAGTTTGTGTCCAAACATCCCATCTAACCAACAGTCCTTATAGAACAGTCCCCCCCGCCCAAATAAGAGTCATTTTCTGCAAGATAAAGGCCATTAGGTTGGATACTTGGTGATTCTAAAAAGAAACTGCATGTTAGAGCTGGTGGGCTGAAGGACAGGTCCACTCCAGGACAGACAGGATGACTTGGAAATATCCATGAGCCCATCACCAGGTCTGTCCAGCTTTCCTTCCAGGCTAATATAAACACCACCTTCAAGAGTCCTGACACACCTTGACTCACCACTGACTGCCCTGATTAACACTGTGTGGAGTAAATGCTGAAGAGACATGGCTGTTATGAATGACATCTCCCCCGCCCTCCCACCCCCTCCCTGTCCCCACCCTTCCAGCACCATTTCTGCTGACTCTACCTTAAAACTCCAATTTCTCCACCAGGAGAAATAGCCAGGTGATTGTCTCAGGAAAAATAATAATAATTCCCACAGCACCACCAAGTGGCTGAATGCCTGCCCACTGAAAACTCCAAAAAGCAGGAAGGAGAGCTCTAGTTCTGTTTGTGAGCAACTATTAGGATTGAGAACAAGGAATAAAGGAAGAGGGATGGAAATCCTGGGGGAAACAGAGAGACGGGAAACCAGAGAGAAGACTTTAACAGATAAGAAGACTGAGATGTAGGGAAAGTTCCACCTGATAGTCTGAGAGGAGGATAAGAATGGATTCTGGATAATGTCATTGAGTCCCTATACATCTAAGACAAAAATATTACTACTCCCTAAATCTATAGAGAAAGGGGCCAGTGTTATGGCACAGCACCTATTCTGGTGCCTCGGTGTTCTCATTTGTAAGTGGTTGGGGGGGAATCAAATTAAGAATAATATTTCCTGCCAGATATTGTTAGTTCATGCCTGTAATTCTAGCTACTTAAGAAGCTGAAATTTGAAGATTTGGGCAGAAAAGCCCAAGAGATTGTAATCTCCAATTGACAAGCATAAAGGTGAAGATGGTGGTTCAAGTAGTCGAACACCAGCCCTGAGCAGACAAAGCTCCAGAAGAACAAAAAGCCCTGAGTCCAAGCCCCTGTACTGACACTAACAACATTATTTTGTGATACATGAAGATCACATGCAATAAAGAGTTCAATGACCTAATAAAGATTTATTAAAACACGGTCTTGCCAAATTTCTCTAGTACAGATGCCTACTTTTTGTTGTTGTTGGTGGTGGTGGTCATGGAACTTGAGCTCTGGGCCTGGGTGTTGTCCCTGAGCTCTTCAACTCAAGGCTACTGCCCTACCCATTGAGCCACAATCCTACTTCTGGTTTTCTGGTGATTAATTGGAGTTAAGAGTCTCACAGACTTTTTAGTGCCTGGGCTGGCTTTGAACCTTAATCCTCAAATCTCAGCCTCCTAAGTAACGAGCATTAGAGACATGAGCCACCATACCCAGCTTAGATACCCACTTTTGAGCTAAAGGAGTAGAATCATTTAGTTTCAACACAGATTGTATGTGCAGTCATCAAAAACTACAGTATTTACTATCTGCATCCTCACAGAAAAGTCTCCAACTTCCTGGATAAAAGTTCAAAGGAAATATGGAGCTAGGGAGAAATGATGTGATGAAAAAGAAAAACAGCATAATATCCTCTGCTGGTGGCTCTCGCTTATAATTTTAACTACTCAGGAGGCTGAAATCTGAGGATCACAGTTCAAAGCCAACCTGGGAGTAAAGAAGTCTATGAGACTAACCTCCAATTATCCAGCAGAATGCTGGAAGTAAAGATGTGACTCAAGAGATAAAGTGTCTACCTTGAGCACAAAAAAAAAAAAAAACAAGCAAGAGCAAAAGCCTACCACCAGAATAGAATATGAAGGGGAAAGGTGAATGGATCACAAAGTTAGATCGATGAAAAATCTTCTTTGTCAGCTGTAAAAGACCACAGGTGCGGTCCCTATTGTTATTTATTAGGTTAGAACCAGATTGTATCAAGATCCCCCAACACTTCCCATCACACACAATTTGTCTGAGCCTCCATTTTTGCCATCAGTAAAATAAGGTGGCCATTTAGCTATCATCAAAATGAAAAGGACCAGGGCTTGTGAAAAGCTACTTGTAAAATGCTTGCTATGCTTCTAATTCCAGGATCTCTTTGTCACTTTGAAATTGAAATGAAATGCAAGGAGCAGGCTCCAGTTTAAAGTAAGAAAAAGGACAGTAGAGAGACAAAGGTGCCCACATGTTTCAAAACACCAACAACCTCTATTGTTCCTTGTCCTCATTTTTATTTTATTTTTTTTTTTGGCCAGTCCTGGGCTTAAGCTCAGGGCCTGAGCACTGTCCTTGGACTTTCTCAAGGCTAGAGCTCTACCCTTGAGCCTCAGCACCATTTTTGGCTTTTTTTCTATGTATGTGGTACCAAGGAATCGAACCCGGGTCTTCGTGCATGCTAGGCAAACACTCTACCACTAGGCCAAACTCCCGGCCCCTCCTTGTCCTCATTTTTAATGTTTATACCCATCCTAGGGCTTGAATTCAAGACCTGGGCACTGTCCCTGAGCTTTTTTGCATCAGGCTAGAGCTGTACCACTCGTTACAGCTCCATTCCCAGCTTTTTGGTTGCTATTGGAGATGAGTTTCGTGGATTTTCCTGTCCTGGCTGGCTTCAAACCACCATTCTGAGTTCCCTCTTTTGTCTACCCTTAATGCTTTTGTTCTGCCCTCTAGACTATGAGCTCCTTGAAGGCAGTATCTAGGTGTCTTCTTTATTGTGTATGCCTGGGGGCTATATAAATATTGCATGAAGCAGAATTCAAGCCAGAAGTGTAATTAGGAGGGGGAAGAAGGGAGGGGAAAGGAGACAAGAAGAGAGGAGAAACTGAGGGGAGGGGAGGGGATTAAAGAAGAGGGGAAGAGGGCCGGGAGTTTGGCCTAGTGGTTAAAGTGCTTGCCTAGCATGCATGAAGACCCGGGTTCGATTCCTCAGTACCACATACATAGAAAAAAGCCGGAAGTGGTGCTGAGGCTCAAGTGGTAGAGCTCTAGCCTTGAGAAAGTCCAAGGACAGTGCTCAGGCCCTGAGCTCAAGCCCAGGACTGGCAAAAAAAAAAAAAAAAAAAAAAAAAAAAAAAAAAAAAAGAAGAGGGGAAGAAAGAGGGGAGGAATTTTAACTCTTCAGAACCCATAAACCCTACCCACAAATAAATAGTGTGTATTTCAAAGTAGCCACCATAAAAGGGGATGGTAGCTTTGATAGCTCCAGGGAACACGAGTTTTCTTTTTATTGGTTTCTTCCTTCTCTGTTGCATTTTTATACCCATCAAGTCAACAGGCACCTGGTATTTCTCTGGTCTAAGTAGGACATAGACAGCCTTTTCTTTGTCATGCACACATTGCAAATATTGTAGTAAGCCCAGTGACAGGACTGAAAGAAACAGCGCCTGGTTTCTAGAGAAGGAGACATAGAGAAGGAAATGAGCAATGGAAGAGAAATCCCCCCCAAATGACTATGGTTTTGTTTTCTTAAGGTGTTGAGATTTGTTTCCTTTATGTCTTTAGTGTTCATGTATTGAGATCCTGGCACTGGGCCAGAGAAAAAATAATTTTAATCAATAGGATTTACTTACAAAATGATAATAGTGATTGCTGTTCCACTGTTATTAACTTCCTTGATTTGGTCTGGGTTTTGCTTTCCGGCAGTAAAAGAGACAAAAACATTGCCATCCTAATCATTTTTAGATGTACAGTCTACTGACTGGTTATTCATATTGTCATATAATCATCACTGTCCATCTTCCCAAGTGAAAGTCTATCAGTTAAAATCCCCAGGCCTTGTGGGATACATGTATACCTAACAGTTGATATCATATGGTAATGCTACCTTTAGGGTTTTTTGTTTATTTGCTTTTGAGGAGACACATACATACTGTTTTCTACAATGGCCACATTTTACATTTCCACCAAACTTACTCTAATTGAGTTAGAACCAAGGTTCTAATTTCTCCACCTTTTTGTCAACACTTGTTAGCTTCCTCCTTTTCCTTTTAAACAAGACAATGTCATCTGGGCTGGGAGCATGGCCTAGTAGTAGAGTGCTTGCCTAACATGCACAAAGCCCTGAGTTTGACTCCTTGGTACCACATACACAGAAAAAGCTGAAAGTGGCACTGTGGCACAAGTGGTAGAATGTTAGCCTTGAGAAAGCCCAAGGATGGTACCTAGGCCTTGAGTTGAAGCCCCAGGACTGGGGAAAAAAATCATCCTACCTGGAAAAAAAATCACGTTAAAAGAAATAAACAAGGGATACCAAAGACACGTTTTTTCTCGTATATGGAAACTAGATTGAATTTATAAATATACAAATAAATACAAATTAATTAGCCAAAATATGGTATTTTCCAGGGAGAATTCAGTTGGCATAATTCCTTAGAAAAACTAACTCACAGTCCAACCAAATGAACACTGGGAAACTGATGGGGGGGATGATTAAGAGGAGAAGGATGGATTTAATGAAGAGGAGGGAAGAATGCAGTCACAATATCCAGTATTTCATAGAACACATTGAGGAACACTGGAACATACATTGGAACATTGAGGGGAAGGGTTAGGAAGGATGGTGAAGAATGATGAGGCGGATAATGTTGATCAAGATGCATTATACTTATCAACTGATTCTTGAGTGGTAACCTCTCTGTTCAACAACTTAAGATAATAAAAGTAGAATTTTAAAAATTAGTGTAATCCTAGTACATTTGAAGTGACTACACATTGAGGTTTGATTTTAATTTGTCAAGTGACTAATGGGATTGGGCATATTTTTATGTGCTTATAGGTCATGTGTACATCTTCTGTGGAGAACTATCTATTTGAGTCTTGCTTTGATTTATGATGAGCATACACACACACACACACACACACACACACACACACACACACACCCCTTTCATGTTTGGTACCAGGTACCCTGGCAACCCCACAGATGCCTCATCCATTTATACTTCCTGGAAGCACATAGTAGATTATTATGCCCATGTTACAAGTAAGGAAATTGATACTCTTTGGTGAACTTTCCCCAAGGCACACCAAGAAGGCAGGGAGAAGGAACTGAGGCAAGACTGAATGACCCCACAAAGTCACATCGCAGTGCAGGCAGCAGGAACTTGTGGAAAGGAAGCCAGGAAGGGAGCCGGCATGCGCATACCCACACCCCCAAACCCCCAAGCAGCTGGCATACAGTGTGTGCATACAGTATTCCCTTTGGTCCCTTTGCTGCATTCCCTCTTCTTTCTTCTCTCCTTCTCTGCTGCTTCTCATGTTCGGTCTGACCAGAGTAAAAGTCTCCTTCTCGCTGGCCAGAATCTGGTCAATGCTTAGCACCACAGTGAGAACCACTCCCTCTTAGGAAGATTTTCCTTTCCAAAGGCTGAACCAGAAAGAGAAAGTGCCCTGGGGCCACCTCTGGAACTGGGGGTGGGAGTGCTGAATCTAACCTGGGGTGAGCCAACTGAACCTAATCTGGGGTGAGAAGTAGGTGACTGGAGATCTGAGAGCCACCTCCAGGACCCAAGTTGGCTCTTTTCTCAGCCAGGAAGTATCACCCAAGCATTCACTAGTTCTTAAGGAGATGAAGTGTTTCTCTAGTTTCCTGTTTGTGCCCGGTGCTTTTTTTCTTTAGATAGCCACTCATCTAAGACCAGTGCCAATTGTCCTTGATCTCATTGCAACAAGAGGAAATGGAGGTAAATTAACAAATGAAACTCACACAGATTACAGGGCAGGATGGATACCTGTAATCACAGAGGACAAAAGCAGGAGGATCATAAGTTTGAAGACAGAAAGTCTGCCTCAAAAAATGAGTCTAAAGGAAATAGGGGTGAAGACATTGGGCAAAACTCAAATGGTAGAAGGGAGGGAGGAGGGGAAGGAGGGGAAGAATGAGAAAAAGAAAAAAGAGAAAGAAAAAGAAAAAGGGGGAAAGAGAAGAGGAAAGGAAAGGCAAGAAGGAAAGAAGGTGGGAAGGAAGGGAGGGAGGGAGGGAAAGAGGGAAGGAGGGAAGGAAGAAGGGAGGGAGGGAATGAGGAGGGAGAAAGAGAAAAAGGAAGGAAGCAAGGAAGGAAGGAAGAGGAGAGAAAGAAAAGAAAGGAGAGAAGGAGGAAGGGAAGGGAAGGAAAAGAGAGGGATATGTGAGTTGCATTTTCAAAATTTGTTTTACCTTGGCAAGAGGATGGAGGCAATGGTAGTGAGTAGTACATTTAGGGATAGGGGATATTTCCTCTCTTTTACCCTGAAGCCATGTCAGAAACAGGGGCCCTCTGCTTTTACAATAGTCCCTCCCCAATACCTGCACCCCTCCACTGTGGCTGCTGCTAAGCCTAAAGAAATGAGATCAAGACAAAGCCAGCACTGACCTCAATGCAGTCATGAGGTCTTTCAAGCTGCAGCAAGCCCAAGGCTCCCATGTGGTCAACTGTGGTGTCTTAGAGAATGCAAGATCTTCTCTTCCCAGGTTAACGAAAGGCTCAGACCTGTATAAAAGGCTTGTACCAGGCCCAGCCAACCAGGCACAGCCAGTGGAGTTATTCAACCAGCCTCCAGGATTAGCCCAGGTTCCTTGCTGGCTCTCTGGTTTCAAAACAAAGAAAAATTTGGAAGACAGTGGTATGCAATGGAAACTCACACCCCCTTGGCCTCCCAACAAGGGCCCTGGCGGTATTTGGGGAGCACCATCTGTCAAGCATCAGCTCATACAACCTATGACCGAAACCACCTTTTAGTGTCATCACCAATCATGTGAATGGCACCAGTGTGTTTAGGCAATGCGCCTGACCTTTCCAGGGCCTCATCTGGCCTCTATTTGGCCTCCAGTGACTTTCTGAAGTCGGCAAGACAAGGGACTTCCAAATAAAATAACGATTTTATTTTACAGATAAGGAAACTGGAGCCTCAGAAAAAAATAATAAATCACAGAGCCAAGAAGTAGAACTAAATCCCTTCATCATAGCTCAGACCTACCCTCTCTACTACTAGATGTCCTAAGAGCCAGCTGCAGGTAGAAGCTCAACTGCCACAACTAACCCAGCCATGTTTCTCACATCTTTCATACAACTCCCAAACAAGTATTTCTTAGTGATGGTCAGAGACACTTGGGGAAGGTCATTAAGCTGTGTTGATAGGATCTAGAGATCTGGAATCGCCAGTCTAGATCTAAAAAGAGCATTAGAGTCTTCCTATCCCACTCAGAAAACAAAATATCATCCCTCACAGCTTCCAGCAAGTTCTCAGGGCATTAGCTTTCATGCCAGGCCAGACCAGAAACAGCAGCAGCTAGATTGGAGAAGTTTCTTTCTGGTCTTCATCTCTGTCCAGGGCTAAGTAGAGGACTGACAAGTCATTCTGTTGTGTTACGGGCATAGCACTCCTCTCTGCGTTGGCTTCTTTACGAGATTTTGCGCTTCAGCCATTCTTCAGGAAGCTGCTCCAACATGGTGAGATTGGCAGGCAGGAAGCTTCATAAAGACTGCTCTCAAGATCTGCCTCAGTGGCAGAGGACACAAAACTCAGCTAAGCAGAGACGGAAGAGCTAGTTGGGCTGTGAGGAGGTCACAGCCAGGGCCCCAGTCAATCCCTGAAGAAACCTGAAGCTGTGGTGATCTTTTAGGGCTGACCAAATCAAGATAAAGGACTGGAATCTTTCTTCACACAGACAAAGGACTGTCTGACCCCTGGAAGGAGTGTGACTTTGGAGCCAAAGAATTCTTAGACACAGCATCAGGGCAAAGTCACCCAGCCCCTGAAAGGCAATCTAGGGAGCAAGTGGCAGCATCTTCTGTCAGGCTACTAGGAATTGTATTGAGCCCCACCCACATTTCATAGATGAAACCCTAGCTTCTGGGTCCTTGGAACAAAGCTTTACTTGGAAATGATCACAGATGTAATTACGTTTTGATGGGCTCATACGATAGTAGAGGAGCCCTTAATCACCTATGGCTGGAGTATACACAAGAAAGGGAAAGTTGGGCCCTGATTCATCTGGAAGGAAGATGCTATGAAGGTGCAAGAAGATGGACACCTGCCTAGAAAAACTCAGATAGCTCCTTTCCTCACCACTTTCAGATCAACTTTGCCAACCCTCTGTCAACACCTCGAGAACCATGAGATAATTGTGATCTGTCATTTAAGTCCCCCCAGGCTTGGACATGGAAGAAGCAACAAACAAGTACAAAGGTTTTGCCTTCCTGTCTGTGGTCAAGATGGCTGACCACTTATGTGCCTCCCAGGTGATGGGAGTTGAAGGGGAAGGCAGACAGACTCTCCCTCCATCAGGACACAGAAGATTCCTGTGTCATTTCTGTCCAGTGTCTAATTCAGCAGCAGGGACACAGGAGCTGCAGGGGAGGAAAATCAGCACAGACTTTACTATGGATAATCATTTTTCCAGGTTGAAAAAAAAAATCAAACAAGCACTGGTGGCTCACACCTATAAGGGCTACTCAGAAGGCTGAGATCTGAGATCACGGTTCAAAGCCAGCCTGGGCATGAAGATCTGTGAGACTCTTATCACACCCAATTAACCACCAGAAAACCATAAGTGGTGCTGTGGCTCAAGTGGTAGAGTGCTAGCCTTGAGCTGAAGAGGTCAGGGACATGACCCAGGCCCAGAGTTCAAGCCCCATGACCAACCAAAAAAAAACAACAAAAAAACTTTATACTAAAGACTGGGATCTCCACCAGGAGTTCTCCTAGAAAGGAAAAACGGTGGATTCTGGTACACACAGAAGAAATTTGGTCCTACTCTGACTTGACAACTAGGCAATTTTACTGGAGATGATGACCTACAAGCCAGGCCCCCACCATGTGACCCCATCCTGCCACCCAATCATTCCATATGCCCATTCTACCAAGTGGGATAAAGAAGACGTCTCCTTTACCTTCTAAAGATGTCAGATAAAATATAGTATGTAAATGTTCTTTGGAAGTACAAAGCATTGGAAAAGCCAGGTACCAGTAACTCAGCACCCGTCATCCTAACTCAGGAAGCGGAGATCTAAGAATCACAGTTCAAATCTCCAAAAACAGCAAAAAGCCCAAACTGGAGCTGTAGCTCAAGTGGTAGACTTCTAGCTTTGAGCAAAAGAAGCTCAGGAACAGCACCAAGGCCCTGAGTTCAAGACCCAGGATGGGCATACATACACACACACACACACACACACACACACACACACACATACACAACCACGGGAAAAATCTACTATCCATAAAAAGTTCACACAAGGGCCGGGAGTTTGACCTAGTGGTAGAATGCTTGCCTGGCATGCACGAAGACCCAGGTTCGATTCCTCAGTACCACATACATAGAAAAAAGCCAGAAGTGGTGCTGAAGCTCAAGTGGTAGAGCTCTAGCCTTGAGAAAGTCCAAGGACAGTGCTCAGACCCTAAGCTCAAGCCCAGGACTGGCACAAAAAAGTTCACACAAATCCATATATCTTTGCCCATCTAAGAAGTTTTTGAAGTTGAAAATCGAATAAGTATGAAATTACCCCATTTTATTGGATTGTTACCCCCCCAAAAAAACCTGGAAGTTTGCCGGTGGTTTGAAAATGTTAAGCAATTGAAAACTGAGAAATAGTTTGTTACTTTTCTGAGAATGCAGATTTCATACACAGAGTAAGTATTCTAAGAAGCTGCTTGCCAGATATTCTTTGAAAAGATTATTGGATAGAATTTGGAGTGATTAACATACAAATCATTTATGAGTAACGTTTCTTAAAGTTGCTATTAAAAAATACAACTGAATAGCATGTGTTTTTCCATCCTCTGGAATTCAAGAAATAATAGAGCTGTTTTTACTCAAACTTTTCCCAAACAAATCACCTTTTGTGATGGAAAAAGTTTCCCTAAGGAGATAAATTTTCAGAAAAAAACTTGTAAGTGAAAGAAAACAGAGAGCCAAATAACACATCCTTATTATTAATGAGAACAAGAGCCTTGGGCTGCAAGCCTGAGGCTGCTGGGTGCCTGGGTTGCTGAATTCAGTTCTCTCTGCTCTCATGAACTGGAGTCTGGGTTCAAATCCAGCTCTCTCTTGATTTTGGCTGTCTAAACCCCTTCTCTAAGTCTCAGTTTTGCCATCAGCAGAATGGAAGTGAAATATCTTCCTCACAGGCATCTGGGAAAATTAAATGTGATCACACATGAAATTTCCAGGAAATTCTGTGTGAGTGTGTGTGTGTGTGTGTGTGTGTGTGTGTGTGTGTGTGTGTGTGTGTGTGTGTGTGTGTGCTGGTACTCAGGCTAGAACTCAGGCCCTTTTACTTGGCTTTTGTTGTTCAAGGCTCCTGCTCTATCACTTGAGCCACACTTCCGGCTTTGTGGTGGTTTGTTAAAGTTAAGAATTTCACACTCTCCTGCCCAGGCTGGAGTCAAACAAACCATAATCCTCAGATCTCAGCCTCCTGAGTAGCTAAGATTACAAGTGTGAGCCATCAGCAACCAGACCCAGGAAGCTTTAAACACCGAAGATATAGCCATCCCTCAGTATCTGAAAGGGATTCATTTTGGATCATTTCACCTCCTGTGAATACCAAAAGTTATAGCTGTTCAAATTCATTAAATAAATTAGGTCAATACTTAGACACAACCCATGTACAGACTTCTCTATCTTTTAAATCATCTCTAGATCATCTGTAACACCCAAGGTAAGGTAAATACCATATCAGCAGTTGTGACAGTGTAGTGTCTAGGAAATAATAACAAGAAATAAAGAGCCTGTACACAGGTGCTGCCATTTTCTTTGGGCAGTGGTGGGATCTGAACTCAGAATTGTACTTGTTAGGCAGATACTCTACTGCCCAAAGCATACCTTCAGCCTATAGATGATATTTTTCCCCAAGCATTTTCAATTTGAAGGTGGTTGAATCCAGAGATGTAAAAGTCATAGATGTAGAGAGCCAGTGTCTAGTTGGGTTTTTTTTTTTGCTATAATCCATATGTAGAACCCCATTGGATACATACATACATACATACATACACATACATACATACATACATACATACATTGCCCTATAAGGCATCCCTGACAGTGCTAAGAATTACTATCATCCTGGTGAGGCTTTCTGGAAAGTTCTAGTCCTAAAAAGTGAAATATATAGGTCTCTCATTCTAACAGGTAACAAAAGAGAAACTGTGATTATAAAAAAAGTAAAATTATGGCCGGGAGTTTGGCCTAGTGGTAGAGTGCTTGCCTAGCATGCCTGAAGACCTGGGTTCAATTCCTCAGTACCACATACATAGAAAAAAAAAGCCAGAAGTGGTGCTGAGGCTCAAGTGGTAGAGCTCTTGCCTTGAGGAAAGCCAAGGACAGTGCTCAGGCCATGAGTTCAAGCCCCAGGACTGGCAAAAAAAAAAAAGGAAAATTATTTTCTTATTTTCATGTTACCTATTGATTAAAATAGCATTGTCAAGTGTGATAGAGAGATGAGAAGAAAAATCAATCCCTGCACATTCATTCAGTCCCATGGAGCATCCTGTAGCATGTGAGGCAGCGAGAAGGAGGCAGGCAGAAGGCTGAGAAGTGTAACTCTGTCTTCACATCTTATGTGACTTTCACATGGAAAGAGTTGAAACAAATAACAGCCATCCAAGGTGGAGAGCACATGTCCATTCTTTATGCCTCTGCATCTTTCAATATCAAAATGATTTTCAACTCAATGAATTATTAATTGCCACACAATCATACATTGTTTCCTGGAAAGAATGTTACCAGAATCCTGAGTAACATAACAAGGGGTGACATTTATGTCTTTATTTATGGATATAACTTTTTTTATGAAGAGCATAACATATATTCCACTCCTGCTTGGCTAGGGGAAGTTATAATGGCGGCCCCAAGGCACATTTGTTGGACAGTGTGTTTGACTTACGAAATGACACAGAAACAAGTTCGTTCACATTACAAACAGTCTGGCTTCTATGGTCTCAAGTCCAGGTAGCTGCAGGGTTTGGGGGCATGTTGTTTTTACCAACCTGCTCCTGGAGTTTGTAAGCTGTCTGTCATGGCATCCTATCCTTTTCATTTAGCTCTTCAGCTAGTTATTTCCTCATATTTATTAGGCACATTTATGCACCAGGTCCTGTGCTAGGTCAGAGAAAACTGAGTGAGTCCAAGAATCTGTCATCCTGCTATACAAGTCCTCTAGACTTCTCTCACTATGATAAACAAAGGAGAGAAGGTTGCTGGAAGCGAGGGGCTCAAACATGTAATCCTAGCCATTAAGGAGTCTAAGATGACCTGAGGGTCGCAGTTTGAAGCCAGCTCAGGCAGGGAAGTCTGTGAGACTCTTGTCTCCAATTAACCACCAGAAAACTGGTGAGCACTTAGGCTCAAAGTGGTAGAATGCTAGCTAGCATTGAGCAAAAGAAACTGAGACAGCATTCAGGCTCTGAGTTCAAGCAGCAGGGCTAGCATAAAATAAAAATAAAAGAGCTCAGGGACAGTGCCAAGCCCCACAATCAATGAGAGAGAGAGAGAAGGGGGAGGGGGAAGAAGGGGAAAGAGGAGGAGAAGGAGAGGAGGAGAGAGGGAGAGAGAGGGATGGGAAAGAGAAAGAGGGGGGAGAGGTTAATTTTGGCTAATGGCTTCATATGTTTTACTCCACTGTCACATGGCTCTGTTGCTTTAGGGTCTGTGGTAACACAGAAAATCATGGCAAGACGTATAGTGAAGGGGAGTGAAGGGGGGTTGTTTGCCTCATGGCAGTTGGGAAGCAAAGAGAACAAGAGAAAGGGGTCCCCATATCCCCTTCAGAAGAAGTTCCCCATGACCTAAATTCTTTCC
The DNA here is from genome assembly GCF_031878675.1 of Megascapheus bottae. Classification (NCBI taxonomy): domain Eukaryota; kingdom Metazoa; phylum Chordata; class Mammalia; order Rodentia; family Geomyidae; genus Megascapheus; species Megascapheus bottae. Next base: position 85,211,608 of record NC_143510.1, read on the forward strand.
ACCAGGCCCACCCCTGAACATTCCATTGTTTCCCAGGAGCCCCATAGGCTGTTAGAGAAGGGCTTTTATGCCTGGGCATTTGGAGAGTCTTTCAAAATCCAAACTCTTAGCCACCTCTGATATCTGCAGCTTTTCTTTTCACAGGTTCAGTGATGCAGTGGTCAATCACTGCCAGAAAATATCACAAGGACATTTCCAGATATAAATTATGTATATGTTTCAAATTGTACCACCTTCTGAGTCATGAGATGGAATCTCACAGCATCCCTTCTGCTCTGCTCACCATGTGTGAACCACCCACCCCTTGGTCGAGGGTGTCTGAAACACATATACTCCTCACCAGTTAGTCACCCAGGAACCATCTTGATTTGATAATATTCATGGCTTGGGGCATCCAGTGGGAACCTTGGCATGGCCCTCTCGTGGATAAAGGGAACCACCATAACTCATGGATAAATGGGAAAATCTGACAGGGGAGTCATGTGAAGAGGTTCAGTGAGATGGTGGAAAGAGAGAGGGGATGGACAGAGACAAATCATCTGGGTGAAGTAACAGAAGAAAGTTGAAAGAAGGTAAGAGCTCGCTATCACTTAACTTAGGAGGTTACTTCATGTTCTTAAAGCCAGATGTTTTGGCTTATTTACAAAAAAAGATGGGACTTTCCCAAATAACAACAACAACAAACCCTATTTTAAAAAGAAAAAAGAAAAAAGAGCAATGAGCTGGATGCTGGTGGCTGACATCTGTCATCCTAACTACTTACGAAGCAAAGATCTAAGGATCATGGTTCAAAGCCAACCTGAGCAGGAAAACAAGGAGACTCTTATCGCCAATTAACTACCAAAAAAATCCAAGTGGAGCTGTGGCTCAAGGGGTAGAGCACTAGCCTGAAGCACAAAAGCCTGGAGGCAATGCACAAGCCCTGAACTCAAATCTCAGTACCACCCCCCCACACACACCCCAAACCAAAAAAAAACAAAACAAAACAAGCAATGTTGGGGTATCACAATTCTGAACTTAAAATTATACTATACAGCCATAGTAACAAAAATAGCAAAGTACTTGCACTAAAACTAGAAAACCAATGTATCAGAATAGAAGGCCCCAAAAGAAAATACACAACTATAACACCTGAATTTGGATGAAGAAGTTTTAAAAAAAAATGAAAAAGGCCTGGCACAGTGGCTCACGCCTGTAATCCGAGCTACCCAGGAGGCTGAGATCTGGGGATCACAGTTCAAAGTCAGTCCAGCACTAAAGTCTGTGAGACTCTTCCTCCAATCAATTACTAGAAAACCGGAAGTAGTGCTGTGGTTCAAGGAGTAGGACGGTATCCTTGAGCTGAGAGCTCAGGCCCAGAGTTCAAGCCCCACAACTGACAAAAAAAAAAATAAGTTAAAAAAGAATATATGTTGAAGAAAAGACATTCTATTCAATAAATACTGCTGACAAAACTGGTTATGTACTTTGCAGAAGACTGAAACTAGATCTCTATCTTGCTCTGTACAAACATGAGCTCCAAATGGATCAAAGACTTTAATGTAAGATCTGAGACTTTGAAAGCACTATGGGAAATCCAGGGGAAAACCCAGCAAGATATAGCCACAGGTAATGATTTTGTGATTAGGATTCAAGTAGCTCAGAAAATAAAGAGTAAGAACTGACACATGGGACTTCATCAAATTAAAAAATTTCTGTACATCAAAAGCAACAATTACTAGGACCAACACATAATCCACAGAATGATAGAAAATCTTCACTACCTACTCAACAGATAAAGATTAATATCCAGAATATACAAAGAGCCCAAAAATTCAATAGTAAAGGAACAAGTAACCCCATTAATAGACAAACAAACTGAACAGTTCTCACAAGAAGAAATACAAACATCTAATAGATATATGAAGAAATGTCTAACATCCTTGAAAATGAAGGAAAAAACAAAAACTTTCATTACTTCAATTGACAAATTTTAAAGTAACTGATTTTTCCAGACATGGTGGAGTTTACCTGTATTCACAGATACTTGGAAAGCAGAGGTAGAAAAATCATGAGCTTTTATTAACATGCAAAGTTAATAAGACATTGTCTGAAAAAAAATTCAAATCAAAGAATTGGGATATTGATCCAAGTAAGGCCAACTCCAATTCTTTGTATTTAAAAAAAATAAAAAGGTAAGACAGGGGCCTGTGGCTCATGCCTGTAATCCTAGCTAGTCAGGAGGCTGAGATCTGAGAATCATATTCAAAGCCAGCCACGGCAGAAAAGTATGTGAGACTCTTACCTCCATTAAACTACCAAAAAAGTAGGAAGTGGAGCTGTGTCTCGGGTGATAGAGCACTAGTCTAGAGCAAAAGAAGCTCAGGGACAGAGCCAAAGACCTGAGTTCAAGGGCACCCCCCCCCAAAAAAATAGACTTGTTTGGAGCCATCTCAGAAATGGAAAACACCTGAGTATTGACTGGCACCAGAGTTCCTGTCTATCACCTGTGCCTAGAAGAGTTCCTTCCAGACTGAATCACCCTTTAAAACTACTGGGTCATCTTGAGGTAAAAGCAGATGCCCTGAAAACTTTACAAGAAGGAATAGGAGATACACTAGGACTTCTTGGCACAGCCAAACTTTCTTAATAAAGACCTAGAAACACAACAAATTAAAGAAAGTTTGTACCAATGGGACTGCATTAAACTGCATAGCTTCTGCATGGCAAAGGACATAGCTAGCAAGTTAAATAGAAAGCCCATAGAGTGGGAGAAATCTTCACTAATCATACGACAAGGGCCTCATACCTAAAATAACCTACAACTCAAAACATTGAATCTCTCAAAAACAAATCCTCAAAAGAAACAACCATCCCATTAAAAGGTGGTCTAAAGACTTAAAGAGAGACTTCTCTGAAGAGGAAATAAAAATGGCCTATAGACACATGAACAAATGTTCGACGTCTCTGGTCATAAAAGAAATGCAAATCAAAACAACTTTGAGATTCTACCTTACTCCAGTTAGAATGGCCATTATCAAGAAATCTAATAACAACAGATGCTGGGGGGATGAGGCCAGAAGGGATCACTACTACACTGTTGGTGGGAGTGTAAACCTGTTCAACCACTGTGGAAAGCAATATGGCGGTTCCTCAAAAGACTAAACATAGAGCTCCCCTATGAACCAGAAAGCCCACTCCTTGGCATTTACCCAAACATCCAGAAACAAGGGCATACTAAACTTTTATGTTCACTGCAGCATTATTTACCATAGCGAAGATATGGAACCAACCCAGAGGCCCCTCGGTAGATGAATGGATCAAGAAAATGTGGTATTTATTCACAGTGGAATTCTATCCTGCCATTGAAAAGAATGACATCACTCCATTCATAAGGAAATAGAAAGACTCAGAAAAAAATCTTACGTGAAATAAGCCAGACCCAAAGGAGCATAAGCTCCATGGCTTCCTTCATTTGTAATAATTAGTGCACATTTAGGACTCTCTGAGCAGAGGATCACAGTAACTCAAAAGCTATGTACATATTATACATGTGTACATATAGGATGAGACTAAACAAAATGAACTCTAGGATATGGAAACAATAGGTTTATCTTTGTGATTATTGTTCTCAGTGCTCTATGTACAGTTATTTCTTTTCTCTTTTTTCCCCTTTACAGTTAATCTCATGTGGTTAAGTATCTGACTTTGTTACCTGGTATATTGTATATATGTTTATTTGTTTATTTGAAATAAGGAAGAGAAGGGGGAAAAACAAGATGATTGGACAGGGAGAAGGGGAGGGGGAAAATCATAAGAAAGGGTATCAATGTTCTAGAAATAATGCACCCACTATCTGACAAATATAACTGTAACCCTTCTATACATTACCCCAACAATAACATTTTTTAAAAGTTGATTTAAAAAAAACAGAACTAGTGAGTTACATGATCTCAGTAAGCGTCATAGGTAATCCTAGTATTTTATTGTGTATTTACTTATCTCATACATGCTCAAGAAGCTTTTCATTATGGAATATTATAGTCAGAAGACATTAATCTTATAGAGGACCTCGTTTAACACCTTTATTTGATAAATGAAGAAACTAACAAACAGAGAGTTAAGAAAACTTGCCCCTAATTTCACAAAGCTAGGTAGTGCCTCAAATTTTACTATGTTCTCACCAGAACCCAAAAGGCTTGCCTGCCAGACCTTCCCCACATCCCCCGCCCCTTTTCATTTAATTCCCCTAAGTATCATGTCATTTTCCCTATAAAAAAGAATCATGGAATTTTTTGTCTCCAAAGGATTATATTTCCAATATGCAAAGGATTATTATAAATGACAATAAGTAATATAAAGTCATTAAAACTGCACAGTGCAAAAATGAAACTCATTTCTCAGAAACTGGTTTCAAAGTCATTTTCTTTTTCAGAAATTAAAGAAAAATTAAGCATGGACCAGGAAAATCACAGTAGATCCAAAGTGAACACATGTCAGGTCCAGATGCAGCCAAAGGAAGCAGAAATAGCTAATTTCTTTCAATTACCCCCATTTTCCATCCCATAATCTAGATGCAGTCTGTCATTTTATTGGCTTGTGAACCTTAGAAAAACTTGACCCTATTCTTCATTTGTTCAATTATCTCTCCAGTCCTAGCACTCTAGCCAAAGAGAAACACAGGGCCCAGCTAAAGTCATACTTTCCTTCCCTCTGGGGCTCAGTCTGTTTGCATTTCTTTACTCCAAAACCTTCTCATGTCTCCATTTGATTTCTTTTCATTTTCCAATATCCATATATTCTATGTTCCACCCACTGCTCAAGGAGCACTGCTCAAGGACTTCAGAGCCAGCCTAAAGTCAATTTAAGCCCATCTAGGCTGAAAACTACCTGGACTGCCTTGGATATTTCTGCTCCCTGAGCCTCAGTTTCCCTATCTATAAAAATTGAGATATGAAAGTTACACATGACTTATGCATGACAGAAATAAGATCAAGTGTGTAAAATAACCACATAATAGGCTCTTATTTTATCTTGAATGACACGTATATCATTACTTTCACTTAGGCGCCTTATCAATTAGCATTCGAAGTACTGCAAGAGTCCAAGTACTTCAAGACATAGAAAATAGAAAGCACAAAAAAAGAAAAAGAAAACACAAAGAGGAAAGTGATTATCAAAAAATATACAAGTCAAGCCACGTGTGGTGGCTCATGCCTATAATCCTAGCTACTCAGAAGGCTGAGATCTGAGGATCATGGTTCAAAGTCAGCCCAGCACTAAAGAACATGAGACTCTTATCTCCAATTAACCACTAGAAAATGGGAAGTGGGGCTGTGACTCAAGGGGTAGGGTGGTAGCCTTGAGCTGAAGAGCTCAGTGGCAGCTCCAGGGCCCAGAGTTCAAGCCCCATAATGCCCCCCGCAAAATACACACACACACACACACATCAGCAGGCTGGGAGCATGGATGGCATAGTAGTAGAGTGCTTGCCTAGCATGCACGAAGCCCTGGGTTCAATTCCTTGGTACTACATACATAGAAAAAAGCCGGAAGTGGTGCTGAGGCTCAAGTGGTAGAGCTCTAGCCTTGAGAAAGTCCAAGGACAGTGCTTAGGCCCTGAACTCAAGCCCAGGACTGGGAAAAAAAAAATATATATATATATATACAAGTCAGGCATCAGAACCTCACACCTATAATCCTAGTTATTCAAATGCTAAAACTTGAGATTCAAAGACAGAAATGGGGCAGCGTGGGGGGGGAGGAAAGGGAGGGGACAAAGAGGGACTTGCAAAGTATGTGAAAGGATACCATCCTGCCTGACCTCAAATTTTCACAGCTGGATATGCTCCTGATGGCCAATTAAACCATACAAGGTCAGGGACAGCAACTAGAGCAACAGAGTCTATTCATAGACACCTGATACCCTCCTGTCCCTGATCCTCGGGGCCTTGGGGCTACTATGAGGAGCATAACCCTAAAGGCTCCACAAAGGTCTGAGATGCCCAGATCTACCCCATTGGGGTAGTGTGCCAGGACTCAGAACAAAGCTACAGGTAGGGCAAGGACAGGGTGGGCAGTGCTGGAGTTCCCACCAGGAGCAGCATCTGGGTGAGGACTGTGAGTGGACATTGTGGAGGAGAGCTGTTGAGCACACACATGGCTCCTGCACAGTGGCACCAACTGCTGGCCCATGGACAAGATATATGGCTTGTCTGTCCCTCGCTTTCTTCCCCTGAGATAGGACAGAACTAGCTAGGTGCTGGTTGCTCATAATCTATAATTGTAGCTACTCAGGAGGCTGAGATTCAGGGGATGTCAGTTCAAAGCCAGTCCAGGCAGAAGTCTGCAATACTCCATTTCCAAAATAACCAGCAAAAAGGCTTGGCTAGAGGTATGGGTCAAATAGTAGAGTAGCAACCAAGCAAACACACTGAGTAAGCATGAGGACTTGAGTGCAAATGCTAGTATTTCAGAGACAGAGAGACAGAGACAGAAATAGAGCCTTGTTCATGGAGCCTTGGCCTGTGGATAGTTTTGTTTGATACATTACTGGCACAAGATGAGATCAGAGTGAGACTGCATAGGCGTTGGTGGCCTGGAAATAATGCTTGCCTTTATCATAGCAGCAGCAGAAAAGCTAATGGTTTTAAACACTGAGGTCAAAGAGTCACTAGGACCAATGTGGAATTCACAACTCCCTAAAGGCTACTGCAGCCTCTGCTCTACACCATCCAGGCACCAGAGCATAAAGTGATGGACACAGCCAGACCTGCAGATTTATCAAAAGGCTAGAATTCAGATTTATTTAATGCAAAGTTTTTTTTTTTAACATTTAATAGGCCTCTCATCCTTAAAGTTTCACATAGCCTGAAGGACTAGGACATCTGGTCTACCCCTAAGCCAGCAGCTCTCAACCTCAACAAACCAAAGCCTGTAACTGAAGTAATATCACCTGATAAGCCAAGTGTTTTCAAAAAGAAACCAACAGGTTGTCTGCTATTAAAGTAGCAAATCACAAGATCACTAAATTAAATTCCTAACCGAAATCTTTTTTTTCTTTTTTTTATATTTTTTATTGTAATTAATAAATGGGTTACATGATATTTGCCAGGTAGAAGGTGCATTAATTCACATGCATTCATACATTGATACCCTTTCACATGTCTTGGTACCCATTACCCTCCCCCCCACCAACCCCCCACCCCCTGTCTTGGTTTTCCCCCCTTCCCTATCAAATTTCAAATAACCAAATACAAATAAATTCAATATATCAGATAAGAAAGTGAGATACTCTAACAATATGAGATACCCACGGGACAGCAAAGGAGATGAGAGATAACATAGTACATTAAGGACAACAATCATTCATTATATGGCTTTTGTTTCAATATCCTGGAGATCCTTCCAATTAGCTTCATACTATATGGCCGTATGTATCAAGGTTTTGCTCTATTGCAGATCTCTGCTAGTAGAGCCCAAGCTAACTGAAATCTTTATAAAGAAACATCTATACTGTTGCATCCATCCATTGTCTTTTCCCATATAGTAGCATAAGGTATAACAGAGAATGAACAGTGAAGGCAAAATCCTTCTTCACTTCTTCCTGAACCTGAATCTCTGATCCCAAAGCGAAGTTCAAGACCATACCATTATGACTACTGCATTAGTATCACTTTATCAGCAGATTTTAGTTATCTAGTTCAAAAATATTAAATGGAAAATTCTAGAAACATTTACATAACTTTGATTGTAATATATGATCAATATTATTATAGTATATAAAAAATCAAATTATCATTGTAATATATTTCAATATATTATTACTGATGATATGGTTGTTAATCTCTTACTGTGTTAAGTATATACATTAAATTTTATCATAGATATGTACATATATGAAAAAATAGAATCTAGAGTAAGTAGAACTGTTTTAAGTATTAGGGGGTATTGGTATAATCCTCTATAGATAATTAGGGGCTGTAGTTGAAGAAAGTAGAAAAATGCTACTCCCCTCAATGGTCCTCACCTTAACTCTGTCTCTCTTCCATCACAATTTGTCTTTCTTCACCATTGCTCCCTGGGGATATCTCTACAGAAATCGTTTTATTAACTGTACAGTAACCCACCAACTTCAAGATAGTGCGGACATGAGGGATCAGAATTATGTCCTCTGTCATTCAGATGAGGAAGCAAAGCTCAGACAGGAAGCTGATCTGTGTTGGCATCTGTCAGACCCAGATGCTGAAATTCTTTCTGTGGCCAACATTGTAGAGGACGTACCATCACCAACTCCCACATAAAACTGCTAAGGGTGAACAAGACCCAGTCTTTATGTAGCTCATTTGAAATCCACATAATACATATTGTTTGAGACTGGGCTGTCCTAATGTATAATGTGCAGGCAAACGTAGGCAAATTCCCATGCAGCTACAGGTTCAACTGGCAAAACTTTACCATAGGCAGGGGGTAGGTGAAAACAGAGAAAGTTCTTTCTACAACTTGCCTTCTATTGGTTTGTGACAGACTTTGAAATAAGTGTCGCCAATTCCACTCTCTCCAATTCCAGTTTTCCCCTTGATAGCTCATTATAAAATCAGGAACCTGTCAAAGGGTTGGGATTCATTAGTCTTTGGCGATGACAGAGAAATATACTTGAGCTGTGCCTGGGTCCAAGACCCATTTTCTCTCCCATCCAAGAAATCAGGAAGTGTGTTTGCAGCTCACAGATGGTTCCAGAGAGCCCCAGAGATGGCTCTGCAGTCAATTACTGATGGTGAGTAAAAATGAGGTCAACTGCATGACAGTAAGGCCTGCAAGAGGCATCAAAATACCACAGAACCTCCATTCTATGTGGCCCCAAGGACACACATCTAAAAATAGATATACAATACCACTTGGATCTGCCATTGATTTCACAACTGCTGGCCTAGCACAAAATGTTTGGCTTTAGCCAAGTCAAGACGCAAATGAAAACCAGCCAGAAAGCTGAGCATGACCAAGGTCATCCATCTCCAGGACAAGAGCCATCCCCTGAAGGGCGGACACCTACTGCCTCCAAGTCCTTGTTTGACTCACCTTGCAATTTATAGGAAGTTTTCTTGCATGCGAGAAGCTTTTGTAAGAAGGCAGGGGTAGTTCCTATGGAATTTTGCCTGGAGAGCTGGAAAATTAGTAAGCAACAGCCATAGTTCCAGTATAAGGAGAAACATACTACAAGTATGGGATGTGGGTGAGATGGGATAAGAAAACATTTTAAAGAGGGAATAATTACAAACACATGAGAGGGAGAAAGAGCATGGCCCAGGCTAGAAATATGTAAGAAAATGAAATAAAATGACAACCAAAAGGACTGAGCGTTCTATTTGTGGCTTTAAAACCCATTCTGAAGTTGAGATTCTAATCTACTGAGCAAATATCTGTTGTTGTAATTTATGGGTTTATGACTTACTGAGTAGGTAGCATGTGTTAGAAGCTATTCTCAGCCTTTACACATTTTATCTCATCTAAATCTGACACAAACCTTATGGGTGAACTACTAAGATTATTTCCATTTTTCAATTAAGGAAAGTAATGTGGACCCTTTAAGCTTGTACAGACCTTAACAATCACCTTAAACAATAGTTCCTAACCTGATTTGTATCTAGAAAATTCTAAAATCCTGGACATCCCAGACCCAGTAATCTGTATTTACAAAGCTTCCCAAGTGATTTGCATGGAGGAGATTTTTATTTTTTAGAATCCACTTGCCAATACAACTGACTGTTTTCTGGATCTGAATGCTAATGCCCAGAAAGTTCTAGTGGCAAGCATAAGGTAACTTAGTCTATTGCCAGCAGAGACCAGATGAGAGCCCAGAGCTTACAGGATACTGTTCATACATCCCTCACTGGAATCCCAAACCACTAGACTTCACATCCCATTTGCTCAACATTTACACAAACCCCTCAACTCAATTCAGTTCAATTAACAAAGTTTACTGAGTATCTACAGTGATTTATACATATACGTGGGTGGTGCTAGTAATTCCATGATGAATGTGGTTAAAATAGTTTCCTGCCTTCATAGAACTCACAATCCAGTGAAAAAGAACAATTGTGTGTGTGTGTGTGTGTGTGTGTGTGTGCGTGTGTGTGTTGCTCAGGACCTAGACATTGTTCCTGCGCTTTTGGGTTCAAGGCCTGTACAAGATCTGGTTCTTTCTCTTTGGAAATAAACACAAAGAATCCAATGCTCCCTAAGAGTATCTGACTCAGGACTAAGTATGCACTCCTAATGTTTTGTTTTTAAATTTTTAATTGTTATTAGAGAGGTAATGTACAGAGAGGTTACAGTTACATAAGTCAGGTAAAGAGGACATTCTTCTTTGACAATGTCACCCTTTCCCTTGCTTTCTTTCTTTTCTTTTCCTTTTTTTTTTTTTTTTTTGTCACGGGGCTTAAACTCTGATCCTGGGCGAACTCTTCAACTCAAGGCTAGCATTCTGCCACATGAGCAATAGTGCTACTTTCAGTTTTCTGATGGTTAATTGAAGATCTCACAGTCCTTTGTTCCCAGACTGGTTTTGAACCCTTATCCTCAGATCTCAGCCTCCTGGGTAGTTAGGATTACAGGTGTGAGCCACCACGCCCAGCTTACTTTTTGCTTTTAAAGGACTGGAGACAGGGGTGACAGCTGCCATATCTTTCACCTCCCACCAGCACCAAGACCAAGTAGTAACTGCCCAAGAACATACCATGGCAATTGTCCTAAGCTGGGCAGGCAAGATCAGAACTGCTACTATTGTCTCCATGGTTTGTTTGCCAGTCTAGCATGGCTGTGAACAATTATAGCTGTGTTCCTAAAGTTCTGAGGAAAGAGCAGAAGCTTCATCTTCCACCCCAACACGTTTTTTTCAGCAATTAGGACAGCTGTCAATCAAATCTTCCACTCCCTCTCCAGTTTCTCCAGCTGCAAAGTTAATGAGACGAGTCTACTAGGCCACAGGGAACCAAGTGAGTGAATGAAGACAGGACTGAGTGTCCATTCTATGAAGTCCATTCTAGTGTTTTCCTCCAAGTTAGACTCGGGGGTGAGCCTAGAGGCAGGCTAAATGTCATTTAAAAAACAAAACAAAACAGAGAGCATTCTCAAGCATGACTTCAATAAAATAATGTGATGACTGGAAAGAATAACTGCTTTCCACACCATTACTTATGAACCCCTGGGCCATCCTAGAAGCTTTGGTGCACCGAGATGTCTCTTGAGACTAAAAAGGACTGTCAATACAGAGACACATGGAACCCTACTTGGCTCTCTTGATGCAATCTTCTATTTTTGTTTCATTTTTTATTGTTTGCTTGTGGTTGGTCATGAGACTTGAACTCAGGGCCTGGACTTTTTCATTGGAGGTTAGCAGTCTACTTACTTTGAGCCATAGCTTCATTTCTGGCTTTCTGGTGGTTAATTAGAGATATGAGTCTCACGGTCTCTCCTGCCTGGGCCAGCTTTGAATCCATGATCCTCAGATCCCAGCCTCTTAAGTAGCTAGGATCACAGGTGTGAGCCACCAGCACTTGAATCTCTCCTGGTTTTGTTGGCGCTCTTGTCCCAGATGTCATGGCAGCCCACTTTTCCCAACATAACTTTAATTGACCACTTGAGATCTCAGCAATAACTTTTTACCTACCAGGTGTGCTGCTAAAGCAGGAATATGGAGAACAAAGAGGCCCAGAGGAAAAAAAAATATTGAAGTATGCCATTTGGGTTTAATTTGAAATTAAATATTATAGGTTATTGCACCTGAGTTCCATATATATGTCATACATATATGTAATACACATATATACACATATATATTGGGGGACAACCTAAATCCTGGCATTAGATGAAATGTTCCATAAGAATAAGTTCCTCTCAATGGCCCTAACAGAAGCATTCGCTTGGCTTGCCTATTTCCACAATATGCTTCATTTACTGCTCAGGAAGGCATACAAGAGGTTCAGCTACTGCATTCACTGTCCTGAGCAGAGTTAATGTTTTTCAGGATGCCCAGTAAGGCTGCAGCCATGGTTCCCAGTACATGTCTGTTTCAACTGGATGATATGAAATATGAAATATTTTGAATAGCACATCTGGTTCCATAGTCATGTATTTCATCTGTATATATAGAGGGTCAGCAATATGCGAGATGTCTAAATGAAGACAACTATGGTGATGCATGCTTCTGATCCCTGCACTGTGGAGGCTGAGATAGGAAGATCACAGAGGTCTGAGGGAAGCCTAGGCTACAAATAAACCCCTTTTCCCTTTCTGTCTCGCAAAAGCAAGCCATATTAAATGGAAAGAAAAAATTCCAATGGGGAAACAACATGAAGTACTACAATATGCAGCTGTCTCCGTGGTGACAAATGCAATGGAAAACATAAAGGAAGAAAGGCACAGCGAATCAAGGAATATTTGAACTTTTCAGTGACTTACCATACACACAAGGAATAATCCGTAACTATAAAATCTTGGCTTAACATAGTCTCTCGAAGTGAACATACAGAACTTGGTGATACAGAACATGCCCAAGATCTGTGAGGTTCCATTTTCAATAGGGCATCTCTCCAGCCAACTCTCCAGAGATTGACAGGCCTTCACCCCTGAGGCGATTAGATCAAGTAAAATACTGTGTCCTTATAAAAGAGACCCAAGGGAGCTCTATCACCCCTTTCACCTGTGAGGACACAACAAGAAGGTACCAGCTGGGAATGAGGAATCGGCCCTTCACTAGAGACTAAATCTCCTCTTGCCTTGATCGTGGCCTACCCAGACTTCAAAGCTAGGAAATAAATGTCTCTCATTTGTAAGCTCCCTAGGGGTGGCACTCGGTTAACAGCAGCCTACATGGACTTCCATTGTATCTTGGGCTAGAATCTCCTTGACATAGGATTTGAATATAAGTGGTCCCTTTCTGAGTTGATTACAAAAGCAAGGAGTAGAGTGTGGGGACACCTAATACAGCAGGAAGCCACTGTGGGAGGCTCATTGATGACTGAGTTATTTTACTGTTATGAGCAGCAGGAGCTTAATTCCTACAAGGGGCCATCTCAGAGTTCACAGAATTCAGTCTCTCTCTTCCTCCCATATATATGTAGATTATATCTATATAATCTATCTATATAATCTACATATCTATATAATCTACATATATATATATCCACACACACGTGTGTGTGTGTGTGTGTGTGTGTGTGTGTGTGTAGTTTCATGCCCACGAATCATCTAACTTGTATTTTTTTTTTTTGACCATTCCTGAGGTTTGAACTCAGGGCCTGGGCTCTGTCTCTGAGCCTCTCTGTGCTCAAGGCTAGCACCTTACCACTTGAGCCACTGTGCCACTTCCAGTCTTTTCTAAGTAGTCTGTTGAAGATAAGGGTCTCACTGACTTTCTTGCCCGGCTGTCTTCAAACTGTGATCCTCAGATCTCTGTCTCCTGAGTAGCTAAGGTTACAGGCATGAGTCACTGGCACCCCGCTCATACAATTTAAAAGGAAATTATAAAGTTTTCTTCTTATCTGTGGCATACTTTTGCTATCATTTTTAAATCAGCATTTCCAACACACTCTGGGCTTGGGCTCTTGCTCTACTTCACTGATATGAACAACATTATCAACATCCCCAACCACCCTCAAAAGCTCACCCTTAAATCCTAGGACAGTAGGAAAACAGAGGATCCTAAGCCAGATTCCAATGCTTCCATATGTCCCAGATGGCTCTACAATTCAGAGGAAGTCCACTCAGGTTTTCTGTCCTTGGGATCTCATCCTGTGACTAATGAGGCCCATGGTAGATTGGATATTTACCTCCCTCACCACCCCCAGAAGTCTGGGAAGTTATTAGATGCCAAAAAGGACTCAACAAGTGTGATTAAGTTGAAGATCTCAGGAGTCTGTTACCAAATGGGCCCAGGTGTACTCACAAGGAATCAGATAAGGAGATGCAAAGAGGGAAACAGGATCAAAGGGACATCATGTGGAATCAAAGATGCTGCAGTGCCAGCCTTGAAGGGGCTATAAGCCAAGGAATGTAGGTGGCTTATAAAAGCTGGAGAAGGCAAAGAAACAGATTCTCTGCTTGAACTCCCCAAAGGAACATGCAAGTCTGGCAATGCCTTGACTTTAGCTCAATGAGACAAGTCTTCCACCAGAATTATAAGAAAATAGATCTGCATTGGGTTATTTTTCCCCCTTTGTTTTTGTTGGTCATGGGTCTTCAACTCTGGGCGTGGGCACAGTCCCTGAGCTCTTCTGCTCAAGGCTAGTGCTCTACCATTTTGAGACACAGCTCCACTTTTGATCTTCTAGTGGTTCATTGGAGATAACAGTCTCCTGGACTTTCTGGCCTGGGCTGGCTTTGAACTGCCATCCTCAGGTCTCAGACTCCTGAATAGCTAGCACCCAGCAAATTTGTATTGCTTTAGGCATTAAGTATGTGGTAATTAGTCGCAGCCACCATAAGAAACTGAGGCAAGGCTACTCTAATGATAAAGTTCTTTAAAATAGTCACTTGAGGCCCACTTGTCTTCTTTGGCTCACGTGAAGGCCGCTGCCGAGATCTAAGGTGAGTGGCTTACTGGACAGGTCAATTGGTAACCCAAGCTAAAGCCAAGGTGAGAAATAGAAACACTAGATCTAGCGTTTAATTACTCAGAGGTCAAAGGTCCCTAAATATCATTAGTTGAGAACCAGATGGCACAGACGCCAAGACCCAGTGCCTGGAGAAGGTCAAGGACTTTGTGATCTTTTTCCAACAAACACTATTTATGCTTTTTCACCCTTAGTCAGAATCAAAAGATTCTTATCCCAACCAGACACATCCTGGCAAAAACAGGGCCATCCACAGGAATTTAAGTATAGTTGTGGGGGTTTTTGCCCTCACCACAAAAAACATTAAGGAAAAAAACAATAACTTTCTTCCAGTCACAGCCGGCAGGGCTTTTCCTCCTTCCTCTGTAATTGCCCTGGCTTACTAGTGGCTTCTTGTGTCTCCCCCACCTCATCCCACTCCTGCTCTCCCCCTCCCCCACCAAGCAACTCCATTTGCCTTTGCTTTGGAGAAACAGGAAAGGAAATGATGTATCTGATACCTGTAGTTTCAAACTGCTAGACTTCAGATTGTTTTCAGAAGCAGAGCTGTAGAAACAGAGTACCACATGAAGACCTCTTGCCTGACATCAGAGGGGTGCTGTTTTTTGGCAGCCAGATGGGTCACCATAGGTACACTTGCTAATGGCCAAGCCTCCCCCCGTCCCACCCCTGCTGTAGCAGGGGAGAGAAATGAGCCTTGGCAGGTGTGCAGAGTAGGAATAAACTGGGAGGGGGGGGGTAGGTCTTAATGAGATGCACCTGCTGGAAATGGCCGTTGAAGCAGCTGGGCCTTTTATTCTAAGAGCATCTGCTATTAAAGAGCAGATCAAGGAGTAGGGATGGGGGGAGGTGGGAGCTAGAATGGATGGAACCAGGTAGAAGACAAAGAAATAGGGAAGAAAATAGGGAAGGAAAGGATAGGACAAAAGGAAGGACCAGGAAGAGAGAGAAACCAAGGATGCTGAGACTTGATAGACTGGTTTTACTTTGTTCTTTCAAGAACTTTTGGCTGGTACACACACACACACACACACACACACACACACACACACACACGCACACGCACGCACACGCACACACGCCCTGATATTTCCTGAGAGACCAATGTTGTGTGTACTCGCTGTAGTTAGTCCAAAGCCACCTCTTGTCTAGGAACCTTGAGATGGAGAGAAAGGAGGGAGCCGCCCTCTGGTCTCCAGGTTGTTGAGGGTTCCTCCTTAGTCTCCTGCTTCTTCTAGCAGGGCCTGCTGCAGGTGGAATCCAGGGAAGTAATGACATGGAGGGCAAAAACCAAGGACTGAACAACCCAATTGTGCAGACTGGAAATGCTCACTCCACCACCGCTAGGAAAGTGCTCTGCCTACATCTGCAAAGAGAGTTTGAACTTCAGCTAAGCTGTGGAAGCCGGGGAAAGATGTAGGAAAGGAACATTTTAGAGAAATGGAACTGGGTGGTTGAGAGAGAGAGAGAGAGAGAGAGAGAGAGAGAGAGAGAGAGAGAGAGAGAGAGAGAGGGAGAGGGAGAGGGAGAGAGAGAAAGGAAAAGGTATGAAAAATGCAAATGGAATTTTCCGTAAGAAGAGGGAAAGGGCTGGGTGCAGTGGCTCATGCTTCTCAAGAGGCTGAGATCTGAGGATCAAGGTTCAAAGCCAGCCCAGGCACAAAAGGACTTGAGACTCTTATCTTAAACTAACCCCTAGAAAACTGGAAGTGGGGCTTGGCTCAAGGGTAGGATGGTAGCCTTGAGCTGAAGAGCTGAAGAGCTCAGGGACAGCACCCAGGCCCAGGGGTAGGGCGGTAGCCTTGAGCTGAAGAGCTCAGGGACAGTGCGCAGGCTAAGTTCAAACCCTATGACCCACCACCACCAACAACAACAAAAAAAAGAAGATGAAGAAGAAGAAGGAGGAGGAGGAGGAGGAGGAAGAGGAAAGGAAAGTAAAAGGAAACACATGCCAGACAGATAGGGAGCCTTTGTAAGGGCTAAAATAAATAAATAAATACATTTTAAATAATAACAGCTTGGAGGCTTTTCTTTTCATCCTGGAAAACATACAGAAAGGGATAATGAGAAAAATCAGTGATCCATAATCCTACCATCAAGAGATCTTTTTTTTCACAGACTGATTGAAGTATGACTGGAACAGGATAAAGGGCATATATTCAAAGTGTGCATCATGAGAATCTAATGATCACATTCCTCACTCTCCAATTTCCTCCTATACTTTTGGAAGCCCCACTTTCTGTCCCTTCCCATTTCACCTCCTCTGTTTGCTAATTAACTACAATATATAACACTTTGTTTGATGGATGATTAGACTACCTTTAAATATATAACATATGAGCAACCTCACATATTAGATAATATACAGGATATATTATTATATAATGTATAATTGATGTCTAATATCTCTATATAATAGATATTATATAGGTATATACGGCTATATTATATAATATACAGAATTATATAATATAGTATATTACATACTGTGTACTACATTATAGCATGTAACAATAATATAATGCATTATATATTATATACTATATTATAATAATATAAGGTTAAATATATACTACTATAACATTATATTATATATACCATTATCATATATTATACATATATATGTCATATATAATATATCTGATATATTGTATTATCATGTAATATATGTGCTACCTCATATATTACATAAGAATCTTACAACAGCACCTTCTATGTCATCCTTCATTTTGTGCCATTGTGAGTCAACATTTTTCTTCTACACAATCTACAGGAGTACTGTCAGTCTGTCATCCAGGTGTCCACACATCTGCTGCACTTGGGGAAGGTCACCTGTTAGGAGGTAATTATGAGGCTAGGCTAGATATTGTGATAGTTGGGACAAGAGTCATGGTCTTAAGAGACCAAGAAAATTTCTCAGGAAAATACTTATCAATAGGACTTTGTTTAAGAGCTGCTTCTGATGTGAGAAGCAATGGAGGAAAAAGCTCTTTGCTCTACATGTTTCACTGGAAAAAAGATTTCAGAGAAATAAACCATGAGCTCATTTGAAGTTTGATGATTTTGACAAGCTTACACTATCCATGGGTCCTGGCTGACAAAGACAGTACAGTGGGAGGCAGGAGGACACCCCAGCCTGTTTACAGGTGTGGAAGTGAGGTAAAAAACATTTAAGTACCTTTTCCAAGTCACACATTCAGCTAGAGCCTGTGCTCTAACCGTTAAGCTATCCTGTTCCCACTAGCACAAAGGACAAGTTCTGTATAAATAAACTGGGTTATGCTCCAGATTTTGAAATTTATGACTAATTCTAGAAAGCATAGTCTTCTTGGTGGGGGGGGCAGTCATGAGACTTGAACTCAGGGACTGGGAGCTGTTCGTAAGCCCTCAGCTTTTCTGCTCAAGGTTAGTTAGTGCTCTGCCATTTTGAGCCACAGCTCCACTTGGTTTTCTGGTGGCTAAGTGGAGATTAGAGTCCCACAGGCTTTCCTGCCTATACTGGCTTCAAACCATGAATCTCAGATCTCAGATCAGTAGTTAGGGTTACAGGCAAGAACCACCAGGGCCCTTGACTCTTGGCATCAGGTGTCACCTTGTCCTCTGCACTACACTGCCCTCTCCTGGCAGTAGAGGAAACATGCTTTGAGGCATCTGATCTTCAGGACTGTCTCCTGGACTGTCTGGCCTGCTGACACCTTCCAAGTACAGACTTTGCCTGATTAGGGGCTCTACGAGGTTGTCTCTAGGCTGTGTCTCTCTTCAGTATCTCACTCTGTACTACACCCCTTCTGATCTCTGAGGATTCCAGCTCTTTCCCCTGAAGGATGGAGTAAGTAAGGAAGATGGGTCAGGGTTGTGCTAAGGAGAGACTTTCCCTGATCTTTACTGCTTGCCTAGAAGACTCTCTGTTCTTGGCAGAGGAAACCATAACCCACAACATGAAGAGCTGTTTGATGTACAAAGCCATGACATCATAAGCCTTAAAGGAAATCCACAAAGATCTCAAGGTTTCCATTTTCCAGAGTGACAATTTCCATTTATTCATCTCAGACATTGCAAGGATCAAAATTCCAAATGCTTTCATGAACTTGATAAGAGACCTACGTAGACTGGGAAACAGAGGTAAGTGACCCACTTAACTGGCTGCCATGGGCAAGTCCTGTGTGATTTTTATCCCAGTGGTTTAGTGCATGGAGAACAAGTAGAGACAGATCAGAGTCTGAATTTTGCTTCTGCCTCATGCTAAGTAATCTCAAGAAAAAAAAGGAATGAAGCTGAGTCAACTGTAATGATCTGTCTTACTGTCTAGTACAGGTACCAGGATGACATGAGATAACTCATGCCTTCAATCTAAGACATGGCATGGAAACACAGATTCACAGTTACGGGTATTATTATTATATTAGCAAAGCACCCAACAGTTGACCTGATTTAAGAGCTATTGTCTGTCCTTCTGTGCTAGTTGGACACAGGAAGGATAAAGTTGAACACAGGAAGGATAAAGGTCCTTAGGACTAAATATCCCAGGAAAAGTTAAGATGAATGAAACTCTTTATTACTGAAGTTTCAGAAAGGCCCAAGTAGGGGGACTGTACACATAGCACAAAAATGTTTATGTCATAGCTTTTGTCCTTGTTTTGTTTTGGTCATGGGGCTTGAACTCAGAACCTGGGTGCTGTCCCTGAGTTTTTTTGCTCAAGGATAGCGCTCTACCACTTTGAGCCACAGAGCCACTTCTAGTTTTCTGATGGTTCAGTGGAGATAAGAATCTCATGGAATTTCCTGCCTGGGCTGGTTTGGAACCTGGATCCTTAGATCTCAGCCTCCTATTAGCTAGGAGGCCAGGCATGAGCCTGGCTATTCAGAGCCTTTTACTCTTTGTTTGGGGGGACAGCATCTCACTATGTATCTCAGAGCAGCCTTAAGCAACTCAAAATCTTCCTGCCATTTTCAAATGCTAGGGATCAAAAGTATGCACTACAACACCTTGATCATAAATCTTTTTAAAAGTGGACTTTCCTGGGATTTTTAATGGTACAACGAGACCTTTCTAGAACAAGGGCTGAAAATAGCTAGCACTGCTGTAATCCCCAATTGAGACGCTAGATGGTGATAGATTCTCACATCCACTGCCTGGGTTTCTGCAGCCGCTCATAGGGCTGATAACAGCTTTAAACTACCTTGGATTTCTTTTACTAGTACATCAGGCAACTTCTGAAACTGAACAGATTTGAGATAGGTTCTGTAAAATGTTATCCTAGCCTATTATTCCCCGCTTTACACCAATAAGTGGGAAATAATTTACCAAGGACTTACTATGTGCCAGCTTTTCATAGGAATAAAATCTTGGTTAAAGCAGAAACCACTCTTAGTCCTCCTACACCCTAGGAATTGGTTGACAATCTACCTTACCTCCTAAGCCTCTTGCTACCTACAGGAAGCTCCAGAAGAATCCTAGCAGATGACAAGTCAAGGTGAGTATGTAGCTGGGAGAAAGCATGGCTTGCCCAAGTGGGAAAACTGATGCAGGCCCAGAACAAAGTGTATTATCCAAGCTGGGCACTCGTGGCTCATGCCTGTAATCCTAGCTACTCAGGAAACTAAGATCTGAGGATTGCAGTTTGAAGCCAGCCCAAGGCAGGAAAGTCTGTGGGACTCCTATCTCCAATAAACTACTCAGAAAAAGCTGGAAGTAGCACTGTGGCTCGTATGGTAGAGAACTCACCTCAAGCACAAAGAGCAATGCCTAAGCCTTGAGTTAAAGCCTCAGGACAGGCCAAAAACAAACAAAAAAGGGAGCATTATCTAAGGCAATACAGCCTGGCGGACCAGAATCACAACCAGCTCCTGTCCCAAGGACCTTATACTTGAGACCTCTAGGAGAAAGCTAACTGGAATCATGCCAGCAAATGGGAAAAAAGGACCTAGAATTCTGTGTCTAAGGATAACTCTAGGAAGACACAGCCAAGCAACCAGGAAGCTGCATCCCATGGGTAACATGTTTCAACAGAACATTGCCAGGTATTTAAACACAGATTGGCCCATTACCCTGCAGGCTTTGTTGGTGGGCATCCAAGACAAGCATGTTCAACCAGCACAGAAGAGCCCAGGTGCCTGGTCCAGTCCCAGCAAGAACATGTTTTCAGCCACGTGGCAGCTCTGTGTTCTGCTTGCTTCTGGGCATATGAGTCGTAGGTTAAGCTGGAGTGCAGCCAAATAATCAGGAAGAAGCAAAAGGACGGAGGCTCTGTCTCCCCACCTGATGGGTTGGTGAGTTCGGGTGAACAATTTCTGCTCTGAAAGGCTCCATCTACTCATCTGGAAAATTAGGCAGTTAGGTTAGATTTTCAGTGTTGGCTTTAGAAGGCCTGTGGCATGCCTGTGTAGCTGTCCATATTATGTAAAGCAATTCATTAGGTGGAAGTACAGTACCTCATGCAATGCATAAAGTCATCTTCTGTCTTCTGATCTGTGCTATTTTAAGTATTAACGGTCACCTTTCTCCTTGCTTTTTCTCTCTGAAAACCATTTTCCCTCCAACTGGGTACTGGTGGCTCACGTCTGTAATCTTAGCTATTTGGGAGGCTGAGATCTGAGGATGGCAGTTCAAAGCTAACCCCGGGCATTAAAGTCCCCATGAGACTTTTAATCTCAATTTAACATTCAAAAATGGAAATAGAGCAATAGCCTTGAGCTCAAAGAGGCTCAAGAAGAGCGTCCAGGTCACAACTCCAAGCCTCACAACCAACAACAACAACAACGACGACGACGACAACAACAACAACAAATTCCCCTTTCTTCTTTCTTCTTTTTTTTTTTTTTTTTTTTTTTGCCAGTCCTGGGTTTGAACTCAGGGCCTGAGCACTGTCCTTGGGTTTTCTCAAGGCTAGAGCTCTACCACTTGAAACATAGCACCACTTCTGGCTTTTTTCTATGTGGTACATGAGGAATTGAATCCTGGTCTTTATTCATGCTAGGCAAGTACTCTACCACTAGACCAAACTCCCAGCCCCTTTCTTTCCTTCCTTTCTTTCTCTTTCTTTCTTTCTTCCTTTCTTTTCTTTCTTATTGGTCTTAGAGCTGGAATTCAGGGCTTCATACTTGCTCAGCTTTCTTGCTCATGGCTGGTGCTCTACCATTTGAACCATGCTTATAGTCTGGCTTCCTGATGCTTAATTAAAGATCGTGTTTCATGGGCTTTTCTGCTCAGATTGGCATTGAACATCGATCCTCTGTATCTCAGCCTCCTAAGAAGCTAGAATTACAGGTGGGAGCCGCCAGCATCCAGCTACCTACTTATAAAATCTGAAACTAAAAAACATTCCTGACATAGATAATAGGGCAATATGTGGTAAATAAACCTAGCAAAATGTTAAGCATAGTGTCTAAACAGTATGTAAATGAATGGGAAGTTTCGATTTGCTAATTTGAAATTTCATAATAAAAGATTGAAAGGAGAAAAAAGATATTAAGAATAATGTAATGTGCTGGCATTGGATCCACAACTATGTGAATATAAAAGTCACTGCGTCATACATCGTAAGTGGGTGAATTGTGTGGTATGTGGATTATATCTCAAAACTTTTAAAAATTAGAATAATGCAATAAGCCAGGAGTGGGTGGCTCGTGCCTGTAATCCTAGCTACTCAGGAGGCTGATCTGAAGATTGTAGTTTAAAGCCAGTTTGGACAGGAAAGTCCATGAGACTCCAATTAACCACCATAAAGCTAGAAGTAGAGTTGTGGTAAGGTAAGCACAAAAGCTCAGGGACAGAGCACAGACCCTGAGTTCAAGCTCCAGAACCAGGAAAAAAAAAGGAAGAGGAAGAGGAGAAAGAGGAGGAGAAAAAGAGCAGGAAGAGGTAATAAATACCTGTATAGGCTCCATCAAGTCTAAGAAATCAGACCACTTGAATTCTGTTGTCACATGGCCATCTTTTTACTACCATACACATGTACACAACTCATAACAGGTGTTCCAGATAAACCCATCATTAAACTGAAAACACTGTTAAATCAAAAATGCAATTACCACACCTCACCTGCCAATCATGGCGCAGCCTAGTTTACTTTTTTCTTCTTTTTTACATTTTGAGATAGGGTCTTTCTATAAATTACAGGCAAGCATGGAACTCAAGATCCTCCCATCTCAGCCTGTCAAGCACAGGAATTAAGACATGCAGTCTTACAGGCAATTACAGTAGCCTCCTACATTCGGGAAAATCAGCTAACATAAAACCTATTGTATAACGAAGTGTTGGATATTCTGTGTTGTTTATTGAGCATTAGAGTGGACGTAACAAAAACAGCACTATTTGTTAGTCATGAAATCCTTTTCAGTTGGAAGCTAACCGATAGTATAATTTCTCATGGTAAAATTTCTCAAACTTTTTTTTTAACACTTTTTCTTACAATATCACTATGTAGACCAGACTAGCCTTGAACTTCCATTCCTCCCGCCTTAGTCTCCTGAAGTTTTTAACTTTATACACAAGTTTCCGCACTGTGTCATTTTCTTTTCTGCACCTTTATTCTTTTCTTACTATTTATATATATTTATATAGACACGTATATGTGTGTATATACATGTTACTTAGTACTTTAAGTAGTTGTACCAAGGGATTACCATTCAAGATATCAGTTTATGAGTACAATACGTCTTGCTTAATCATTCCCTTTCATGGTTCTCACCCATCCCTCCAACCCCACCCATCCCCTCACTTTTCCTGGTTTCCTAAGATATGCACGGGGTCTTCCGGCTGCCTTCTCCTGGCCTCCTCTCTTGGCCTCCTTCCCCCCCCCATCCCACCCCTCCTCCATGTCTCAAGTGCCAGCTTCCTAGGATTCGTTTTGTTAGACTGTGTCACTTAGCATTTTTCAGTTATGAGATCTGTCACTCATGGTTTCAGGTAATCACCATCTCTTGGTTCTGCTTTCTTCTATGTTGACCTCATTGTCAGAGGTCTCTCTGCACATGTACTGGCAGTCCCTTCTCAGCTCTGGACTTAATATCTCCAGTTGACAGATGGCATCCTTTTCCAGAAAGTACCATTGGTCATCAGTGGACCCGATGGCAACGCTGTTCATCCAGAACAGATCAAACTAGATCTCTCATTGGCCCAACCGGGGACATACACTCATCCAAGTCTATCTCATGAAAACCAAGTGGACTGGCAGTGGGGAAGGGAAGATATCCTGAAGAAAAATGGGAGGAACTGTTACCAAATAAAGCAAGGCTGGCGGCTGAGCTGGCATCAACCAATGTTTAGGAGCTCACCACTGCCATATATTCAGGAAGAACTCTGCACGTGCCACACTGTGGTAGCATTCACAGATCTGCGTCCCCAGTTTGTCTGAGACTCTTCTCCCATCTCATCTTCCCAAAGCAGATGCAGCTCAGAGCTCCAACAGCAACCCGTGGTCTCCATCTCTGGTCCAAACACAACCAGAAGAGAGGAAGTGCAGTTTAGCTCCTCCCTAGTCTGCAGTCTTAGCTCCGCCCACTTGAACCCAGCCAGAGATGTAAAAGGAAATCACTCCACAATGCTCTCAATGGCTGAATTGCCTAAGTCAAAAGCCCATCTGCATTTATACAGCTGCTGTTTCTTTGAATACCTACTATGTGCCAACATCCTATTACAAGTGTCAAGGCCAAGATTCATCTAGACAGGGAATGCCTTCAGACTTCCTAAATAAAGGCAATTGTACACTTCAAATGGGGTGAATTTTGTGATAATTTTTCAAAAGGGATACGGGTCTTCTGTGATATGATTCCATTTATATGAAGCACTCTGAAACCAAAAAAGAGATGGCTGGGGAGGGGGCAATTCAGGTCTTGGTGGGAAAATGGTGCAGTGGGGTCATAGGTGAGTTGTAAGCAAGGCACAGAGATAAGAAAATTAATACTGCACAGGTGGCAAACAATAGGAATGCATAGACAAGAAAAGAAGTCTAGCAAATGAGTTCATCATTCTTTCCTTTATGCTGAAGTATTTAATCATAGTGAGAAAGCAAGAAGGGATTCCTAGATCCATCTTTTCCCTCTGGCGTGCTGGTGGCACCTGCATGGGTCACAGAGGTCTTATGGCTAAGCATCCCGAGCAAGCCTCTCCACCATCTCCAGTAGCACCATGTACAGTGACTTGCCCTTGGTTACGTGGTATCTGATAGAGCAGCTTCTCCACCACAATCACTTTATCCTACTGACCTACAGCTTCAGCCACATTTTCAGAAATGTGGGCCTGTTCTTCATTCAGAGAACTAGACATCTGTAATTTCTTATGCCAGTTACCAACTTACAGGACTGCCATACTGAGCTGTAGGTCTGGGGTGTGTCTTAAGCATTTGGGGGGTGGGGGTAATGGGGCTTGAACTAGGCCTGGGCGCTGTCCCTGAGCTCTTCAGCTCAAGGCTACTTACTGCCCTACCCTTGAGCCAAGCCCCACTTCTCATTTTCTAGAAGTTAATTGAAGAGTCTCGGGTCCTTTGTGCCATGCCCGGGCTGGCTTTGAACCTTGATCTTCAGATCTCAGCCTCCTGAGTAGCTAGGATTACAGGTGTGAGCCACTGAGTCTGGCTCTTTAATTATCTTTTAATTCACTGATGTTTAACAAAAGTATCTGAATATGGCCCCAATAAATATATTTAATGGGTAAATAAAAGGAGCTCACATCAGCAGCACACTGGCGCTTCAGGCCTATAATCCTAATCTCTCAGGAGGATGAGATGTAAGGATCAAGATTCAGAACGTTTATACACAGTGAGATCAAAGGAGGATACTCTCAGGGGAGGGATACAAAGGTACAATGCCTCTGATCATATAAAACAACACTGAAATGAATTGCCTGAAGTAGAAACAAGAAGTGATAACTAAAAAAAAGATTCAAAGGTAGACCAGGCAGAAGTCTGTGAGACTCTTACCTCCAAGTAACCAGCAAAAAGTCAGAAGCAGAGCTGTGGCTCATGTGGTAGAGCACCAGTCTTGAGTAAGAGAGCTCAGGGAGCATACTGAGGCCAGGAATATTACCAAGTCCCATTACCAGCACATCAAGACGGAATTGTAATTGTTCGGGGTTAGACCTACCTCTAAACTGCTCCACCTTCAGGAACAGGTGGATTCACAATGCATTCCTTTTGCTTCCCAGGAAACTGTTCATCTGACATATGGATGTTTGCCACCATTTTAAATGGGAATCTATTAAAGTTCCCCACAGAAAGAGATCACTTGCTGCTGCCCCAGTGGAATGGGGAACGATCTGCCTGCCTCAGGGAATGCCAGAAGGGAACAACAAAGGCCTATGCAGTGCTCAGTACGGAGTACACAGGCACCTATTAGGAGATGGTGGTAGCCCAGGTAATGATTGGGTCCAAGATGGCTAAGATGGTCTATGGGGCATCTCCATCCAGCTGCTGGTTAAGAACCAGTGAGGGTACCTTTCAAATATGAGCCCCAACTCAACATTAGTCCTTTTTTTTCATTCTCTCCAGAAGATTCCAACAGGTTAACACTGCTAAAGCTAAGAGAGCTGACAATGAGCAATGCCTGGGAGGCCTATCCACCAGGGAGGTCCATCTCCAGGCTCAGGAATAAGACCATCTCAGTTTTCCAGTGGGTGCTGGTGGCTCACACTTGTCATCTTAGCTACTCGGGAAGCTGAGATCTGAAGATCTTGGTTTGAAGCCAGCCTGAGTAGGAAAGTCTGTGTGACTTTTATCTCCATTTAACCACCAAAAAGCTGGAAAATGATACTGTAGCTCAATGGTAAAGTGGTAGCCTTGAGCAAAAGAAGCTCAGGAACAGTACCCAGGCCCTCAGTGCAAGGTCCAAACCAGCACCAAAACAAACGGTAAGTCTTAAAACTGAAAACTTAAATCTTTTCTGAGCCTACCTACTGCATACTAATAAAATATACATCCCTAAGTACACAGAAAGGTAATCACGCTGGAAAGTTGTAACAAAGCTCAAGTGTTTATTAAGAATTAAAAATACTGTAAATAAGCCATACCGTTCATTTCACAGTAACCTAAACAAATGTCTTGGTTTTTTTTTTCTTCTTTTTCTTTTTGGCTTTTTTTTTTTTTCATTTTTTTTTTTTTTGGAAGGGTAAGAAGGCCATGAAAGAATACAGCTCAAAGGGAAGGGATACAGCAATCAATCAAAGAGACACAGTGTACAGATCCTGACAGGTGCGGGGGAGGGGCCCACAGCAGACCCCTTCACCCACACAGAGTTAAAAGATTCAGCCTACATTTCTTTCCCAGGAGGGCACCCCATTCTTCTGTGGACAGATCTTAACCATCTCTCAAAAGCCCAAAGGTTCTCTTTTCTGGGATGCTAAACCTACATATCATTGGGCAGTCTTCCTAAGAGTTGACCCAGATTGGGGTACTGGGACTCTTAATGCCTTCCTTTCCCACTCACGACCATCTGGACTCTTGTGGAGTTACCTCTGACATCACGAGATGATTCAGGAATGGAATTTGTATCTTGGGGGGACCGCTAAGTAGCTGATTCTTTTAAAATAAGCTGGGGAGGGGGAGCTTTCCCTTCCCCATGCAGAGCTGACACTATGAACTTGAACCAATTTTAAGTGGAAGACAACGAGTGAAAGATATTTCATAAAAACTTCAGCTAAGAATATAAAAAAATATGTAAAATCAATTTTCCTTAAAGACGATTAGAAAACAAAAAGTGCCCCCTATTTTTTTTTTGTTTGTTTAAACTTGAAATCTGTCTGCCAGACAGGATTTTTTTTTTTTAAGGTTAATCTGCTTCTGTTAATCTTCAGTTGAAGCCGCTGTCACTTTTCTGACAGGACACATGTCCTTTTTAAAAAGCCACCTCTGACACAGGCAAGGCTGGGACTTCTGGAAGTCAACCCAAAGCAGAAGCAGAGACCTTAAGAAACCAACCATGTGTGATAATTACAAATAAATTAATGGGGCACAGAATACAATGGCTTGGTGCTCGGATGGCGTCTTTTGTTCTTCCAGGGGAGACAAGAAATGGGACAGGGCGTGTGGGAAGAAACCACTTTTTCCTTTGTCACGTGAAACTGGACTTGGAACTGGGGCCACACCTTGCGCACAGTTCATTTAGATCTTCTCGTGAATCTTTTCGACTTTTACAAACAACCGATCTAGATCATTCCTCAGGTCATCTAGCAAACCCTTGGCTGATTCTAGGTTGTTCTCGTTGGTTTCAATCTTGACCGAGTAAGCGACCAAGCTGTCCACAGCAGTCCTGAGCATCTTCAAGTCTGACTCCACTTGACTCACTGAGGATTTCAGGTTGTCTAGAGAAGCAAGCTTGTCTAGGAAGTCCTGAGGAGGCGGATGGGTGGCATGGGCCTGGTCCTGGCCAAGCAGCGTGTGCACTTGTGCCTGTACTTTCTGCAGTGATTCCACGGTGCTAGGCAGCTCGCCCACACTTCTCTTCAGGTCCTCCACGTCACTGTAGAGGGCCAGCTGGGCCTCTCCTAGGCTCCTCACTGTGCTGGCCAGGGCATCCTTGTCTGCCTCGGGGGAGGACCCCAGGCTTTCTAGGCGCCCCTGGAGCATAGCCAAGCGCTGTTCATACTCCTGGCTCTTAGACAGGAGCAATTCTAGGCTCTCGGTCTGGCGCGCAGAGGCCACCTGAACGGAATGGACTCCGTCCTCCACACTCTGGAGCCTGGAGTCCAGTCCCTCGTTCTTCTTCTGGAGTGCATCTAAGGCAGCAAAGCTTCTGAAATCACCATCTTCCTGGGGCCTCTGGGCCTCGGCCTTCAGCTGGTGTAGCTCTTCTTCCAGCCTCCTGATCTCCTGGGGGAGGCGGGCAGTGGACTCCTCGGATTGGAGGAGTTTCTCAGAAAGGGCCTGCAGGGCAGCGCGCTCTGTGTCCGCCACCTCCTTGAACGCCTGCTGCTCCTGTTTGAGACTCACCAGTTCCCGCACCTCTGTGTAGATGTCAGACTCCATGGTCTGCAGCGAGCTCCTCAGAGCCTCCATGTCCCTGTCCCTGGATGTCACAGAGACCTGTAGCTCCTCCACCTCTTCCTTTAGGGCCTTCAGGTCCTGCTTGTACCCCTTGGATTCTTCCAGGGCGGCGACCTTTGCCTTGACGTCATTAATTTCCTTCTGGCTCCTCTTCTGGACTTCAGTGAAGATGGCGATGTTGTCGTTGATGGACTTGGTGAGCTCTGTCAGCCGCTCCTCCACTGTGTTCTCCAGTGATGTGAAGTCCCGCTCGCGGGCATCCTTCACCACGTGGATCCCGTCTGAGAGGTCTTTGAGGATCTCATTCTGCAGCTTCTGCAGCACTTCACTGATGCGGTTGATCTCACTCTCCCCTTGCTTTACCACCTTCTCCGTGAGGTCCTGCTTATGCTGGGAGCTTCTCAAG
The DNA here is from genome assembly GCF_031878675.1 of Megascapheus bottae. Lineage (NCBI taxonomy): Eukaryota > Metazoa > Chordata > Mammalia > Rodentia > Geomyidae > Megascapheus > Megascapheus bottae. Next base: position 85,240,581 of record NC_143510.1, read on the forward strand.
ATGGACTCGAAGGTCCCAAAGGTCGTCTGCAGGGACTGCACCTGAAACCCAAACCCAGACGTGAGCCGCAGAAAAGGGTTGGTAATACATGATACCACTGTTTTCTTCTCTTTCTCCCCCAACCCCCGCTGCCGCTCTCTCTCTCTCTGCCCAGAATCCAGGCTTCTTCTCTTCTACAATGACACAATTTTCTTTTTTTCTTTTTGGCCAGTCCTGGGACTTAAAACTCAGGGCCTGGTCACTGTCCTTGGGCTTTCTCAAGGCTAACTCTCTACCACTTGAGCCACAGCACCATTTCTGACTTCTATATATGTGGTACCAAGGAACTGAACCCAAGGATTCATGCATGCTAGGCAAGCATTCTACCACCAGGCCATGCTCCTGGCCATGACACATTTAGTCCCTGTGATTTCGGGGACCAACTCCAAGGGCTCCCCCAACCCCACTCCCCACCCGGGCTGCTAGCTGACCAATCCGGGAACAGGGCCACAGCACACAAGCAGGCTAACAAGACAAGTCAGGACTGCAGGAGAAGGAACGTCTCTTACTGGGATTGCTGGCTATAGGAGGAGCTAGACTTGGAGCGCAGACCAGCACACAGGAAATGTTCACTTCCTTGGAGAGCAAAGCAGCACAGATGACAGGATCAAGTTCCCCAGACATCATCCAAGTCACCAGAGACAGCCAGAGAGCATCTGAAGGAATCTATTCTTTCATATTTTAGCTTGAACCAATCAACTCTCTTTCCCTCTTTCTAAGACAATCCAGACTGGATTTCTAGCTCTGTGTCTCTTAAATTTTCATAGGAAAGAAACCGAAGTACGTGGAAACATGGGGCTGAGAATCAAGAGACAAAGGTCCAGGTCTCAGGTCTCTGCTCTCTAGAATTCTTGATCTTTCTTGCTATCACATGCTCGCTCCATCTACACGAATCCTATCAGAAAACAATATTGATCTGAGAACTATCCTAGGAGCTCGTCTAATTGACTATACAGAGGATAAATTCAGGCCTCATTCTGGTATGATAATGATGTTACCTACAATGCTTAACTGCAGAAATTATTTTTTTAAGGGAGAGAAGGAAGAAAAATCTACCTGGGTGTCCCTGCTTTGAGGTCTAACCACCATGTCCTAAACTCATGTAAGCCAGAAGCATGCTGTGATACCATGGGAATACCGTCAGCCAAACCCACAATGTGAAAAAGTCACAGGAGAAATGACCCTTGCCAATACGACTGGCAAATGACTGGCGTGTTGAAAGTGGAGAAAATGGAACGTATTGATGGAGTTTAAGCCAGGTGGCTCACACTCCTAGCTCCTCAGGAGGCTGAGAACTTGAAGGCTGAAGTTCAGGCCAGTGTAGACAGAAAAGTCTGTGAATCTAAATTTTCAAAATAGCTAGCAAAAAGGTGGGCTGGAGGTATAATTCAAGTTATAGAGTGTCAGTTGAGTAAACAAGCTGAGCATGTGCAAGGTCTTAAGTTCAGTCTGGGAACTGACTTATAAAATAAGGGGGTGGAGGGATTTTCAATCAAATACAATGTGTAGATTCTGATCAAGTGAAACTGTAGGAGGACAATGTGGGGAAGAAGTCAGGAGATCTGACTATTAAATGATATTCAAGAATCATTAACTTTGCCAGATGTCCTGTATGTCTTTTGTTAAAGGAAATAAAGACGGTGTCACACACCTGTAATCCCAACCACTCAGAAGGGATAGGAGGGAGGTATATGAGATCGGGGCCAGGTGGAACAAGACTATAAGATCTTTATTTCAAAAACACAAGCAAACAATAAGGACAAAAAAAAATAACGCTGGCTATGGTGGCACATGCCTTTAATTCCAACTATGAAGGAGGCAGAGATGGTAGCTGAAGGGCAGGCTTGTGGCAGGGTGAAGGATGGAGGTCAATGAGACACTATCTCAAAGAATAAGCTAGGGCTAGAAGTATGACAAGCACTTAAGCAGTACAGCCCTTGCCTAGCAAGCATGGATCCCTGGTCCTTGGAGTTCAAACCTCATGACCTCCCAAAGTGGGGGAGGAAAGAGAACAAGCCAGGTGTGATGGTATGTGCTTGTAGTTATCCAGGAGGTACAGATAGAAGGATAGTGATCTAAGGCTGGCTTGGGGCAAAAGCATGAGACTCCAAGTCAAAAGTACAAGTGCACAAAGAACTAGGGACTGACTCATGTGGTAGAGAGCCAGCCTGGCAAGTGCACAGCCCCAAGTTCAAATCCTAGAAACACACAAGGACACAGACAGACACATACACACAGTAGAAAGAAGAAAAAAACTAATTAGCTCCATGACCCCCCTCCCCACCCTACCCCCGTTCTACCTGACTTTGGTCCACCAGGGTAAACACAGGAGACTCTGAGGGCCTAGAAGTGAACCACCAACATGTTCTGAAGCCCTGGACCCACATGCCCCTGGGCAATCTTCACAGTAAGGGCAGGCTGCTCTACTCTTCTGATCAGGGCTACTTCTCAAGAGCAGCTGGAGAACAAGAGCACGTAACAGATGCAGAAGGGTTCTGGGTCATACTACTCTAAATCTAGCCAGAAGAGGGGAGGGGGGACTAGGGATGGAATCAAACAAGCATGGTAAAATATTGACAATTATTCAGAGGAGAGTTTAATATATTGTTCTCTTGTTTATCATTGAACAATGACCTAATGTTTAAAAAAAAAAATCCCCTGGGCTCTGGAATCAACTGCCTAGGCTCAAATCCTAGCTCTGGCATTTTCAGGCTGGGGTGATCCTGGGCAAGCTATTCAGCTTTGGTTTGTTCAGCTTCATAACAGGGACAAAAATAGTACCTGACTCATAGGACTGTAACTGTGAGAATCAGGTGAATTCATATATGCAAACTGCATGACTGCCTAATGCACAATGGATGCTCAATCCATGGTGGCTGTGGTCTTTCGCCACTATTGTCTTTCTCGAGGTCTGGCTGTTTCCTATTATTCTGAAGTACCTCAGAAGCCTAGCACCATCACTACCCTCAAGACCAAAGGGCAGAATCTGCAAAACCCAATGTGAAATAGGGCAGCTGCACTCTACTTCCAGCCAAATCAACAGCCATTTGGTGAGCTCAAAGAAGTCACAGGCATTGTCCACGTCCAGTTCCTTGTCTACTAGCAAACAGAACACTCATGACCCTTCCACCCACTTTTTCTGTTATAAAGGGACCCTTTGAGCTGATTCCTAAAACTAGGCTACAAAATCACAGTCTGTCCTACCATTATGCTCAAAACAGAAACGGGAATGGGTGAGCAGGTGTGCAACCAGTGCATTTTCAACCAACGAAAAAATGAAAAGAATTCAGAGCAAATCCGAATAATGAAAACTAAGAAAGTCTGTTTCCCACCCAATCGCAAGCTACTCTGCCTAATCTGGGCTAATACATTACAACTGGCTTAAAAGGTGATTCTGTCCAGAATTAGAGATGGAACCGAACCAACCAACCCTCAATGCTCTTTTAACAACAAAAACACACAGTGCCCCCAAAGTTGTTTATCAATATGTGGCTTCCCTAACCATCTGTATGTATGGGATATTGTCTACTCCCCCAGCACCTCTGAAATGCCTAATATGAGGACAGTGCCAGGTGAGATGCTAGTTCCAAAGTATGTCTAGAACAGGATCCCTGCCCTCCAGAAGCCTGGCTGGGGTGGTGGGTGGAAAAAAAAAAAAAAGGAAGAAAATGGGCACTGGTGGCTCACACCTGTAATTCTACTCAGGAGGCTGAGATCTGAGAATCCAAGTTAGAAGTTTAGTTCAGGCAAGAAAGTTCATAAAACTTTTATCTCCAATTAACCACCAAAAAAGACAGGGGTGGAGCTGTGGCTCAAGTGGTAGAGCACCAGCCTCAAGTAAAAAGAAAGCTAAGGGATAGTGCCCAGGTCCTAAATCCAAGCCCCAGTACTGGCACACACACAAAAAAGAAGTGTCATTGTTAGAGCAGAGCCTCAAAATCCCAGGAGATGCTGAATTCAGAACCTGAACACTTACACCTTCCACACTGACTTGTGTCTGCATGCCAAGCTCTGACAGGGTCAGATGAAAGCACATTCTAAGTACACAGAGGACCTACAAGAGGGGCTGCCACCACCTAGAGCCCAATCAAGGCTAGTAGTCAAAGAGACACAACCAGCGAAGTCACTCTCCCCGCTAAACATAAACTGCCCTTACCAGCCTAAGCTGTGCTATGTAGTTCATCTATGCCGCCCAAGGCTGACCAGGGTAGTATCGGCTGACAGTGTAGTTGGGGATTACAGTTGAAGCCACTGACTCCCTGATACCCGAGTCCTCTGGGTAAGGAGAGGCCAGGTGGTTCCAATCAGGATCATTCCCCAGTGAGAGTACTTGGAAAACAAGAGATGCCACAAGGACACCCAGCTCCTACTCCAATCCCAGCTCTACCACTTATAGTCTGTAACTTTCAGTGAGTGTCATCACTACTCCAGCTCAGCTCCCCTATCTGTGCCATGACAAGAGCTAGTACCTGCCTCTGAGGGTGGCTGTGAAGCACTTAATTGAATGTCCAGCCCATGGTGAATACTGAGTATGCATTAAGACACTGCTAAGGACAGAATCTCATTTCCAGCCAATTATGCCAGAGTTCAAAGCTATGTTATCAGCAAACCAATCATGACTGGCTCCTTGGTACGAAATAACACACAGCAGCAACCTGGATTAGGCAGAAGTGACCAGACACTCTGCCAGATCCTAACTCTGCTCTGGGCAGGCTGAGATTCCAAGTCAAACACTTAATTGAACACCTACAATGTACTAGAGGAAAATAATAAAATAAATAACAAAGTGGTTAAGAGGTAGGTAGTTCCACCGAAGTTTGAGGCCTAACTCTGCTTCTCACTGTGTCTCCATGTAGTTCCAAGGCTTCTTCGCATTCCTCCTCTGGGAAATGGACTAGCAAGAGCACTTAAGTCTCAGAGTACTTCTCAGAGTCAAAAGAGACATTGCGCTTGCAAGTATTTAGCCTAGTGCCTCCCACATAGGAAATGCACAATAAACAAAAGACACCGAATTTGATTGTTTGGTTGTACTAATTAAAAGAAAGGTAGTCCGATGACTACTTCAACAGCTGTAGAGCCATGATAATTCTTAAAAAACTGGATAATGGCTGGGCATGTGGCTTAGTAGTAGAGTGCTTGCCTAGCATTCATGGAGCCCTGAGTTAGATTACTAAGTACCATAGAAACAGAAAAAGGCCCTGAAGTAGTGCTGTGGCTCAAGTGGTAGAACACTAGCCTTGAGCAAAAAACAGCTTAGGACAGTGTCCAGGTCCTGAGTTCATGCCCTAGGATTGGCAAAAAAGAATTTTTTTTAGATATCACCTTTCTCTTGTATGTGGATTGGAAACTGAGTCCAGGAGACCAAACTGAGCTTCACACAGCTGTAAAGAATGGGGAAGAGTGACAAAGGAGAGACTCACAGAAAGACAGTGGAGAGCCAGCACCTAATTTCAACTTAGATTCGACTTCAACGTCTAACTTCCCCCTCACAATTTCCTAAACGTTCTTCTACATGGCAAGGTAGCCACCTTCTGTCCCTCAAAGAAAGATCTCACCCCTACCTGTACTTCACATTCCTTATGGACCAACTAAATGGAGATTCAGGCCCATGGAAATTCCATGCCCCCCCCCACCTCTCCTCCATCTGCAAGGGGGAAGAGGGGTTACCCCTATTTACATTTACGCCACAAGTATGATGTGTCCCCGTGCTCCCCCAAACCCACCACTGGGCCTACGCAGAGTCTTACGACTAACAGCCTTCAATAAATACTATGATTGATTAGCAAAGTAGATGGATGAAAGAGAGGAAGTGGGTTAGTGATTAGACTTCAGTGGGATGTCTTTTTCTAAGGAGGCTTTGACAGTTTGGGATAGGCAAAGCCTACTGAATTCCCTTAGAAAAGTCACCTCCCTTGCCCCGCAGCACTTTCAGGCTGGCTGAGTCATTCTGGTTGTTCTACCAGTCCTGAGAGGAAATTCCTAATGCTGCACACTCCACAGGAGCAGAGAGACTTGGCAAGACCAGCAGCATGCTGGGAAAAGGGAGACAGCAGTTCCGGGCTCAGAAGTGGCGGGATTTTTTGTTTCAGTCCTCTGACTTTCATTGAGTGGTGACGTGGATGAAGGATAGAGGGAGAAATGTGAAGGAAAGGGCTACAGTTGGCCTGGTGAAAGGACAGAAAGGTTTTTACTGTTATATCTTGTGAGCTGGATCCAGTCACCCCCTGGAATAGGACCAGGGGGACACCCTTACTGGGCAGTGGGCCAGATGTTCTCATGGGATCTGCCGGACATCAATAGGGAGGGAGGAGAGAGGAGGACTTTTAATCAATTCACCAACTCTCTCTAAACCTCAACTTTCTAGTCTGGAAAATGGGAGTCAAAGCTGCCTTCTCTTCCCAGAATGGCTCTGGGGATTAGATAATTCATGAGTAAGCTCTGCAAACCCCAGTTAATGGGTATACCAGTACTCCTTCCTATGTGACCTAATATTGTTGGCCTTTCCATTCCAGCAAAGCTGAGGGAGGCTACTTCCAAGGTCCACATGGACACAACCGATCTAGAAAAGGTCCGAGGGACCTAAAGATAGAAGGTATTTCCTCTGAACTTAGCAAATGACTAAGAACAGGAGCTTTCCCTTCCCCACACTCTGACGTGATGAAAAGCTGGCAGGGCCCAGGGATGCTCTGGTTTCCCTTCCAACCTCCTTTTCAGACAACTCTGCTCATTCAGCGGTTCCTAATCCAAAAAGAGATGAGCTCCCCAGGCCTGCCGGCTTCCTCATAGGTCACTGCTAATGTCTGGTGACAGACCCTTGGCCCACCCTGCCTGGATGGCCTGGGCACCCACCAGGTCCATCCCCGGGGCCCCTTCTCCACGCCCACTGACCAAAGAGGACCCGGGACCGGCTTGGGGACCAAGGGGCGGGTGTGAGGGGGGGAATGAGGGGTGGATGGGGGGACCCGGGCTGGACACCCTCTCCCTCCCCCCCGAAGACAGGCAGGGGGATCCGACCCCTGGGCCTGGGCAGGCCGGGCAGGGGCCCAGCCAAGAGGCCATGAGGAGGTCGGGAGGTGGTGGCGGACGGGCGGGATTCGGGGATGGGGGGGAGGATCGGGATAGTGGGGTGCGGGGGGAGGTGAACCCACCTTCTGCTCGACGCCTTGCAAGCCCTGGCCCAGCTCCTCCCGCTGCCGGGAGAAGTCCTGGTGGCTGCGCCGGACCTGCTGGATCTCCTCCAGGACGTGGTGGACGCACCAGCCGGAGAAGGCGGCGGCGGCCACCAGGGCGAGGTAGAAGAGGACGTGGAGCGCCCGGCCGAGGCGGCGGGGGCCGGCGGAGGACGCGGAGGACGCGGCTGCCGAGCGGGGGCCCCCCCGGTGGCCGCCCCGGCCGTGCGCGGGGGTCTGCGGGTGCTGCTGCGGGTGCGGCGCGGCCGGCGGCGGCTGCGGCTGCGGCGCCGGCGGCGGCTTCCTCGCCACGTCATCCGCGCCGCCCGACGGGTGGGCGCCCTTCTCCGAGGGGCTCGCGGCGCCGTGGCCGCCCTTGGAGCCCCTTTGTTTGGCCGAGGGCATGGCGGCGGCGGGGCCCGCGGCTCCGAGGCGAGCGGCGCGGGGCGCGGGCGGGTTCGGACTCCCCCGGGGCCGGGCGACGAGCACGCGGGGCGGGAGCGCGGCCGAGGCGGTGGCAGTGGCGGCGGCGGCGGCGGCGGCGGGGCGTCGGAGCGGCCGGGAGCGCGGGCGGCGGGCGGGGCAGGAGGCCTCGGAGGGAGGGAAGGGGGAGGGGGCCGCGCCGACCCCGCCTCCCGGGAAGGGAGAGCCTGCCACGCACGCGGCCGGCCCGCGGCCCCGCCCCCGCCGCCGACCCCACCGAGGGTGGGCGGGAGGCGGACGTGGGAGGTGGGAGCGGGGCCCGCCCGGGGCGGAGGTGGGTGGGGACTAGGGGCGGGACCCCTGGCAGCCTGGGGAGGGGGGGTTGGCCCGGGGAGAAGTCCTGCGCCGTGGCCCAGCAGTTAGTTGCCCCCCTTCCTTCCAGATCTGTATGTGGGAGGGAGCCTGCTTCCGGGGTGGGAATGGGGGGGGCTGGAGAGGTGGAAGGGGTGGGGGGCTAAGGAGCTATCACCCCCCCCCCGCCCCCCGCGATCTAGACAGACTCTGCGTGGAGTGGTCCCGAGGGGTGGCCCAGAAGCCCCCTTTTCTCTCTAGATCTGTGGGAGAGGAGGAGGAGGGGCTCCCGGAGTGGTGCACACATCCCCTACTCTTCCAGGTGCAGAGATGGAGCTGGGCTGGGGCGGGGGGGGGGGGGGGAGGCGGTGGTCGCTGGGGAGCTGCCCCTAGGTCACCCCACCACGAGGTGGGCCTGTCTCTGCCCCAGGATTTGAAGGCAGCAGTCTTAACTGCCCCCTGAGAAAAAAAGGGCCTGGCGGGGTGGCTCACGCCTGTAATCCTAGCTACTCAGGAGGCTGAGATCTGAGGATCAAGGTCCATAGCCAGCCTGGGCACAAAAGGACCTGAGTCTCTTATCTCCAGTTCACCTCCAGAAAATGGGAAGTGGGGCTTGGCTCAAGGATAAGGCAGTAGCCTTGAGCTGAAGAGCTCAAGTTCAAGCCTCGTGACCCACAATAAAAGAGAGCAGAGGGTCTTGGACTGCAGTAAGTCTGTCCAGTATGCAGTACCTGTTAGCCCAGCTAATGGACAGCTCTTCTCCTGACTCAGTGTTCATTTAGAGAAGAGGGAAACCCCGTGGTGGCCCACAGCTCCTGCTCTAGACCGGCTACCCAGCTCTATGCCCAGAAGCACTGAGCAGCTACACCCATCACTGCTGACTTTTGGAGAAGGAAATAGATAATCATGTCACACGTCTGGTGCTTTAACAATTTGTATGTGTTCTTAAAATCCTGAAACGAATTATCTTACCATTTTAAAGGAGAAAAACTGAGGCTAAGTCTCCATTATCCTTCCATGCCCAACTGATTGGCTCAAGGTCACACACAGCTATAGTTTGAACCTAGATGTGCTTCTACCAAAGCCTGTGTGGCTTCATCACCTCGGAATGGGAAGGAAATCAGGACCCAAGAAGTGAAGCAAGTTGTCCACTCTTGCTCAAGGTCGTCACTTCCCTGCCAAGGGCAGGACTCCACTGCTTTTCCTCCTGCACCTAGTCTCTGGCCTGTGTGTGGCATGTACAGTAGGAATGAATGCTGTCTGTATCTTCTTCCCAATCTATGTAAGGCAGTTTCAAGGCCAAGTTCAAATGACAGAGTTTCATACTTTTCCTCTAGTAACACTAAACACCTTTTACAAGACTTAGCAAATAATGCAATATGAGGTGTTATGTAAGTTAATTCACTATAGCAAAGCTTTGTTGAAGCCCCACTATGTACTAGACATGTGTGTAAACTACCAATCTCCCCTGAGAAAAGAAAGAAGCTATTGCTTATACTCCCCCTTTATATATCACCTCATAAAATGCTTTATAAACAAATCTAGCGAATGAACATGTTTGTGCTTGCCCTCAAGTGCATTTGGAGAAATAAGCAGGCATGCGTTCAGGACTTGACATCTAAGAGTTGAGAACATACAGATAAAGAGAAACTTGGGAAGCAAACCTCGGACCGTACAGAGGACATAGAATGAATGATTTGAAGAATAGATTTGCATAGGAAGAGATCAGGGAGGTTATTTCTGGGGCAGAAATGGGGTGAACTCAGGACACCTGTTTTGCACAAAGGGCGTGTGCATCCAGAGATGGGTGGAGTAGATTCAGATTACAGGGGCCAGACAGGCAGGCTGAAGACTCATCATTAGTGTGGCGGTCTGAATGGAACACAGCACGTTCTAGTTCAACATAATCATCTGCCCCAACTATTCTGGAACAACCTAATATCAGCCAACATCAGGAGTGCAAGAAGAAGCCTTCTGCTCTAACAGGGCAGAGGAGTTTGGATCTGCAGGGTGGCAGATGGCAAAGGTAAACAGAAGACTAGTTCATCAGAAGATGCTCAGAAAAGCCTTGTTCAGCTAAGTATGAATTGCATTTAAAATCTCTAACGCACAAAAAGAGATCACCCTCCTTCAAGCAGCCTTTTCTGTTAAAGTAGAGGAGTGATGACACAAAACTGGAGCCCAGCCATGCTCTAACCTGGGAGGCAGGAGTCCTGCCTGCTTTTTGACCCAAGGCTCTGCCAACTGAATACTATGATCTATGTGCTTAACACCCCCCATTTTCTATTTCAAGGTCATCCCTTCTATAAATTGAGCCCCTAAAACTCTTTCTTGCAGGTAGTTCACACCTGTAATTCTATCTACTTAGGATGCCGAGATCTGAGGATCATGGTTTGAAGCCAGCCCCAACACAAAAGTCTGTGAGACTGTTATCTCCAGTAAACTTCCAAAAAGCCAGAAATAGAGTTATGGCTTAAAGAATCGAACACTAACCTTAAAAACAAAGGCTCAAGGACAGTATCCAGGCCGTGAGTTCAAGCCCCAAGGATCAACATAAGAAAGAGAAGGGAGGGCCAGGAACTTGGCCTAGTGGTTAAAGCGCTTGCCTAGAAAGCACGAAGACCTGGGTTCGATTCCTTGGTACCACATATATAGAAAAAGCTGGAAGTGGTGCTGAGGCTCAAGTGGTAGAGTTCTAGCCTTGAGAAAGTCCAAGGATAGTGCTCAGGCCCTGAGCTCAAGCCCAGGACTGGCAAAAAAAAAAAAAGAAAGAGAAGGGAACAGGAGGGGAGGACAGAGGTGGGAAAAGAAAGGAAAGGAAGGGGAAAGAAAACAAGAACAAAAAACCATCTTTTTCAGTACATTTCTTTTTATTGGTATATCTCTTAGGAAAAACGATAATCTATTATTGAATCTAGTTCACTGATACATACACATACACACACACACACACACACACACACACACACACACACAATTTATATTTGCTAGTACTCTGGGGCTTGACATCAGAGCCTTGCCCTCTCACTTGGCTATTTCACTCAAGGCTGTTGTTGTCCTACCATTTGAGCTGTATCTCCATTTCTGGCTTTGTCCTTTGGATTTGTTTGCCTAGGCTAGTTTCAAGATTTTAGCCTCTGGAGTAGCTAGGATTCTAGGCGTGAACCATGGGTGCCTATATGATAATATAATTTTAAACTTAATGAAGTGCAAGCTAGCGATGAAAGCAGACAGTGTCTCCCCAGCTTGCCTCTGTTTAGAGGCTCTATTGTGACCTCTGCAAGTCTCAGTATTTTCATCTAGAATATGGGAGAAATAAGAACTAATGTCACCAGATTGCCCTGAGAATTCAATGAGACACCATATGATAGATACCAGGTTTCGAGCAGTCCCCAGCGGTGCTTGAGTAGCCAACGCTGTCTGCAGAGCCACTGGGGGCTTTTCACAGAGCTGCTGCGTCCACATTTCAACGATTTCCTTTCATCATTATTTCTTGCAGCTCCCAACTCCATATGTGGCTTACAAACCACAGGCTATGGTGCGTTTAACTTTAAAAAGCAGGCAGTGTGTTCCTCTGAAGTAGGGCTACACCCAGAGGAGACTGGAAACAGTCATGAAGCCTGTTTTCAGCCCGGCTCTTGGAGCCGGTCTCTCCTGTCCCTTTATCTGAGTGAACACAGCATACATTTTGTTTTCTTTTTTTCTTTTTCTGTTGACATCATCTCCTGCATTCCTTTTCCTCCTCTTCTGCCTTAAAGCCCGAAGAATAATTCAGATAGAGAAGAAGAGGAGCCTGAGACATTCCTTCCAGACATCCAGCTGCCAGAAAGTGCCTCCATACATCCTTTGACTGCCTGGACCATAAATTATAAGGTGGAGCCTGTGGCTCTCTTGGTTTCCCACATTTCAGCTAGAGTGCCTAAATAGAAAGTCCCCAGGAATATGGATTACCTCTTCTCTACTCTGGGGCCCCAGAGGCCCAACCATGCCAATCATAATCCCAAATGTTTCTTCTAACAGGGGTGGAAGCTCTTTGGAATTTGGTTTTGGAAAGCTAGGATCACCCTCGTCCTTCCCTACTCTCCTATCCTGTGATATATTAGTACACCTTTGCCTTCAAATCCTATCTAGCCTCTCTCACTTCCCATGGCCTGTACCATGAGCTACACAATAAGCTGCCAGCAGCTCATATCTGGGTTACTGAAATACCCTTCCAGACTGGCTCCCCATTTCAGCAGTTGTTGACCTGTCATCTGTCATAAATATATGACCCAGTATGAGCCAGGTACTGGTGGTTCATGCCTGTAATCCTAGCTACTCAGCAGGCTAAGATCAGAAAAGTGAGTTTTAAAGCCAGCTCTAGCAAACAAATCTGAGAGACTCTTATCTCCCAATTTACCAGAAAAAAAAATGGAAGTATAAGTATGGCTTAAGTGGTAGAGCGTCTTGAGTAAAACAGGCAATCAAAAGCAAGTGGCCCTGTGTTCAAGCCTCAGTACTACCTACCCCCAACATTTAATAAAAGAGCCAGCATAGCTCCATTGAACTCAAAGATCGTATCATACCTCTTTCAAGAGAGTTTTTTTTTCTGGCTTCCCTATGCTTCTTTTTTTTTCATACATTTTTTATTGTAATTAATAGAAGGGTTACATTATATTCACCAGATAGAAGGTGTATTACTTCACATACATTGATACCCTTTCTCATGTCTTGGTCCCCATTTCCCTTTCCCCCACCCCCACCCCTCATCTTGTTTTTCCCCCTTCCCTATCCAATTTCAAATAACCAAACATGCATTTATCCAATATATCAGATAGCAAAGTGAAATACTGTGACAATATGAGATAACCAAGAGACAGCAAAAGAGATGAGAGATAACGTAGTACATTAAGGACAACGATCACTCATTACATGGCTTTTGTTTCTATATCCTAGAGGTCCTTTCATTTAGTGTCATACTGCATGGCCTTATGTATCTAGGTTTTGCTCTATTGCAAATCTTCCAGAGAGTTTTGTACATGTATGTTCTGATTGTGGGGCTTGAACTCAGAGTCTGGACTCTTCCCTATAAGCCACAGTGATTTCAAACCTGAATTCTCAGATCTCCTCCTCTTGAGCAGCTAGGATTACAGGCCTGAGTTACTGGGTACCCAGCTTATCTTCCCATAGTTTTTGGTCATGGGGCTTGAATTCAGGGCCTGTGAGCTGTCCTTGAATAATTTTGCTCAAGGCCAGAGCTCTACTATTTTGAGCCATGGTGCCACCTCCAGTTTTCTGGTGGTTAATTGGAGATAAGTGTCTCACAGGGAGCTTTCTGCCCAGGCTGGCTTAGAACCATGATCCTCAGATCTCAGCCTCCTGAGTGGCTAGGATTACAAGTGTGAGCCACTTGCACCTGGCTTTTTCCAGAGTTTTTAATGATCTCTTCCTCCCGGTGTTCTGCTCCCTGGTGCCTGTCTGGCTCCAACCTGTGTTACTTTCGTTGGTGGCTACCGCAAGGCTAGACACAGAAGCATCCTCCGTACTGTTCCTCATTGCGACAAATAGATTCTTCCCTGGGGGCCTTTGTGATTTTGTCCTTCGTGCCCAATCACCTTTACCCCCAGAAATACACAAGAAAATCTCCTTCACATTCTCAATTCTCTGTATAAAACACTAACTTCCCTACCCTTAAAATATCTATCCTTTTTTTCCTGTTTTGTTTTGTTTTTTTTGCCTTTCTCTCTAGTATTTGTTTTTCTCAGACATACCATTTATTTGCTAATTTAAATAATAAACCTTTCACTTTTCATTAAGTTCTGGGAATGGAAACTTTATAAAGCCCAACTTTCCCTCCCCAATCCCTCAAAAAAATGTCTCACATAGATGTTCAATAAATGTTGTGCCTATCTCACTATAAGATACTAGGGCTTTCCATTTCATAAGACAACCACAAGGGAGACCACGGGAGGAGAGGAACCTGAGAAGGATAGTCTCCCAGACATCATCATAATAGGGAAGCTGGGGATGCTTCCGATGGGAATGAGAATGGTGGGAAGGCTGGAGAGGAGAGATGGTAGGGATGAGGTGGGGGGGAGGAAGAGGAGGAAGGGGAGGAGGAGGTTGTTAATAATGATGGTAATGGTGATGGGAACAGGACTGAGGTGGTGGTAGGATGGTATTGATGATGATAACAAGAACTATGACAAGAAGCATTGGAACACTGTTGGGCTGCGAGGGGTTACAGTAACACATGCCTGTGATCATTAACATCCACTGATGGCTCCCTTTGTGCCTGGCAACTTTACCTACATCCACTTGCAGTGATTCTCTGATGCTGGCACCACAGCTGCGCTCATCTCGTCTACTGAGGAAGATGGACAACTTATCCCAGGTCACACCATCAGAGAGTTACATGGAATGGATAGAATACAGGAAACTAAACCTGAAGCTCCCACTCGATTAGCACATGATTTATAGATAAGAAGAAAAGGCCTAGAGTTTAAGTAACTAATCCAAGGCCATACAGCCTTCAGATAAAAACCCAGTTCTTGATAAGCATCAGGAACCTTAAAGGGGGAATGGATGGGTAAGGCCAGAGCTCACCTCTGCATCTGCCCCTTGCGCAGGGGCAGTGCAAAGATAGGCTTCATTCCTTAAGTGGGCAGTAGAAAGAAAAAGAAATTATGGGACCACAGGCAGGACATTAAAAATCCTTTATCAGCTGAAGATGGTGGCTTCTAAGATCTAAGAATTCTGAGTTCTAAGATTTTTAAGAAGCATAGGCACAGTGCCTTCGCCCTGAGTTCAAGCCCCACAACCAACCAAAACAAAACAAAAACCCTAAGCTGGTTCTCAGCTTCCTGCTGAGAGGTCCACATGGCCTCTCCTCCCCCTTTAGATGAAGGAGATGATGGGAAAGCCTGCAAGATTTGAAAGTTCAGTAACGTAGGTATTATGTATGTGCCGTTTTTTAAAATCAAAGACTTAAATAACATTATAAATATATATGCTGCTAAGGCAACCAAAACAAAAGAAGAAGTTCACCGACAGGATGAATTCCTATGTAAATGAGATGATGTCTCTGTAGCAACCTTCTTTCCCATACACCATTCCCATTCTGCCTCTTCCTTGCTCAAGTTCCTGCCAGGTTTCCTAATTAAAATCAAACCACAATAGCAGGAAGGGCTTTGGGGGTGTGGGAACCCTCACTCTCCACCCATCTAAGATTCTATTTCATTGACCAAGGCTACCTAGAAGCCTTTGTTCTTTGTGCAAGCTCTTCTCCAGCCCTCCTACTGCCTCTGGTCCTCGGCTGGCCCTGCCTTTCAGTAGGCAGTTTCTTCATCTCCTGGATTCCTTACAATCTATAAGCATACAAACCCAGTTTGGTACTACCTGAAAGATTTACTATATGTGTGGTTCTGGCAGGTTTTCTAGTTTCTCCAGGCCTCAGTCTTCTCATTTTTTGAAGTTGGGCACTGGTGGTTTTATCTGTAATCCTAGACCCTCAGATCTCAGCTTTCAGAAGGTTAAGATCTGAGGATCTCAGTTCAAAGCCAGCTCAAGCAGGCAAATGCAAGAAGCTCTAGTCTCCAACTACCCAGCAAAATGCAAGAAGTGAAAGGGAGGGAAAGCTCAAGATCCTGTTTTGGAGCCCCAGTACCAGGATACACACAAAAAGTAGCACGAGAACTTCACAGGATCCATGCAAATGAATGAATATGACTATAAGTGACATACATAATTAGCCTTGAAGAGTAAGTGCTGAATAAGTCCAGCCTATCTGTTATCCACAGCCACAGAAAAGACAAAGGGAACGCCTATGGACTGGTAACTATGCCCCCATGTTCTTGTAATGTAGTCAGGCTTTAGTGAAATACTATCCGTAAAGCACTCAACATGTTTTATTTCTGGAGAATGGCCATTATGGTATAATTTCTTTAATATCTTATCTCTACCAGGCCATAGACATCAGAGGACAAAAGCCTGCCTGCATTGTCTATCTTACTGCTTATCATTGGGTAGGAAAACTCACTTTAAGAGAGCATTTCATTCAAGTCATGAACAGCATAACTCTGGGCACTGACCAACACAACATGTATATGGGTGGGGGGTGGGAGGTTTGCTATCAGTGAACAAAAACATCCAAAGTCCATATTCCCTGGAGCTTTCAGGCTAGCTAGAGAGATTAGACAACCACATGTCCATCAAAGGTGGTACTGAAGGATGGGAAGAAGAGGAACTGGATGGGGACAGGGATCATAGTGGGGAGACTTCACTGGCAAGATGACATACTTAACTGAAGAAGGGCCCATGCCAGCCGAGAGCATACCTGGAAGAAGAGCCTATCTATGATGCTTCAGAGAAACAGACAGGAAGAAGTAGGAGTTGAGCAGGAGTGAATGATTCATTCAACAAGCATGTCTGGAATGCCTACTGTTAGTCAAATAAAAGAATCGAGGAGATCAAGGACCCAGCAAGTAGCAGTCCTCATTAATATTATCTCCCCCACTCCCACCACTGCTGCTATCAGCACAAGACACAGTACCTAGGGAGAGCCAAATAATTTATGGAACTGCTTGCTTCTCTGTGTCTCTTGTAGGTCAGTGTCCCTAACCTTTACCCTCTGGTTATCCCTGGAAGTTCAGCTGTACTGGAGGCAGCACATTTCCTTACATTGGCCTGGTGACAATGAAAATCCTTGGGTCTTCAAGTGAGATCAGAATTGTATGTTAATTCAGTATGATACCTGTTTGGTTGCTATGATAAGGAGGATTAGAGTTTGCATTGTGACTTTTGATGATTCCCTGGGCACCTTCATTTCACAGGCCCATGTCTAACAGGGGCAGGGCAGATGCCTGGACCCTGAGCCCAGCATCTTCATCTACATTGATCAGTGGCCAGTGAGGGGACCCCTTTCTTGGCTTCCCCCAAATCCATCCCCTATAAGTATTTCCCATCTTCATGACAAAGGAGTACTTGACTCAAGGGGGGGGGGCTGTAAATTCCCTGATAACAGCTCAGATTACAAGAGCAGTTAAACCATGTGGAGTTACCAGAATTCCTCCCCCACCTTACCCCCTTGGCCTGCCAGGAATCTCCCTCCATTTTCTTTGTCGTCAGAGCCAGAAGCCCACCTAGATGATAGGTCAGTTCAAACAGCAAAGGTGTCACTGGTTGCCCCAGCCATCACTCAAGTATCTTGAGATTCCATTGGCCACCTGTGTATGGCCAAGCCCAACCACATGGCTGGGGTCTATAAAGGTAGCCTGAAAGGTTAGGCAGGGTCGCTCTCTCACTCACATCTTAGAGTCAGCCCTGACTGGTCAGTATGATTCTCGATGCTAGGTGCGGAATAAAACTCTGTTTAACTTCCGCTTTTGTGTCAGACTCATTCCTTTGATCACGGACCCTAATATTGGGGGACTGGACCCTAACAGCCAGGACCTCTGTTTATAAATCAGGTTCCCCCTGGAAAGGTTTCTACCTAGAAGAGGGTGGGGGTGAGGGGGCGAGGAAACTCAAGCTCATCAGAAACTTCCAACCTCACTGGACATCTCCCTTACCTTCAAGACAGCCAGAATGCGAAAGACTTAGTCATTAGCAAACTGATGGTCAAGTTTCAAGCCTTTTAGAAAGGAAGGGAAGAGGGGCCAGAAGTATAGTCTAGTGGTAGAGTGCTTGTCTGGCATGCATGAAGACCTGGGTTCAGTTCCTTGGTACCACATACATAGAAAAGTCAGAAATGGTGCTGAAGCTCAAGTGGTAGAGCACTAGCCTTGAGGAAAAGCCCAAGGACAATGCTTAGACCCTGAGTTCAAGCTGCAGGACTGGCAAAAAAAAAGGAAAAGGACAGGAAAGAAAGGAAGGAAGGAAGGAAGGAAGGAAGGAAGGAAGGAAGGAAGAAAGAAAGAAAGAAAGAAAGAAAGAAGGAAAGAAAGAAGGAAAGAAAGAAAGAAAAGGAGGGAAGAATCAGTCATAATTTTTTTAGGGGGGGTGGGTCACGGGGCTTGATCTTGACCTGTATGTTCTCCCTGAGCTCTTCAGCTCAAGGCTACTCTGCCCTACCTTTGAGCCAAGCCCCGCTTCTTGTTTTCTAGAGGTTAATCGGAGATAAGAGTCTCAGGTCCTTTTGTGCCCAGGTTGGCTTTGAACCTTGATCCTCAGATATCAGCCTCTTGAGTAGCTAGGATAACAGCTGTGAGCCTCTGTACCTGGCCAGTCTTATAATTTAATGGAGTCCTCTCTTGCTTCAATAGATCAGGAGGTCCTCTCATACCTTTCTTCTGGGGAGAAAAACGCCATCCTTCCTTGGATCCATTCCTCTGATAACCAGTGAAGGAAAAGCAGATGAGAACTGCATTGATAAGAGGTTTTTCCTTCACTGTCCACACAGCTCAAGCCTACCATCATAGGGGTACCCATAACCTGGACTTTTAGGGTGTGGCCAATGTGCCAAGAAGGAGGCCTCTTCCTTGAAGGACCTGCCTCTTCCCTCTAGTCCCAATCTTTTTATGTATCTACAGATGGAATAGGAAAGATTGAGTCCAGTTTTATTCCCCAGGGTCAAGCAAAACACCAGCTGCATGCTCACAAGCCTGTCTTGCAGGCAGGTCATGCTGACCTGGGTCCCCAGGGCATAATAGTCCCCACACCCCCAGGTGGGGCATTCCACTGTGGGCCTGGACAAGGACATGGCCCTGGGCCTCCAAGAGCCCATTACCCATCTTGTAATATTTGCTTCCTTGTCAGGCCCTAAGCCTACCCTAAAATTCAGCCGCTGGCACAACCTCCAGTCCCATGGGAGGGTCTGTGCCCCTTGTTGTTCTTCAATAAACAGTCCACGCCTGTTGATCTAGTCTGGCTTATTCCTTTTCCATTCTCCTCCATTTTCCTTCCATTCCTCTCCTTTCCCAGTGTTCTGGGAACCTACTCTGGGAGAGTAGGTTGCCTTTTCTAGACACATCCTCCTCACATTCTGCAGGCTGGCCTCTTCCTCGCTCCTCTTCCTGGACACAATTCCTGTCTTAGGAGATGGGTGAATTCTTTCCTCTTCTTTACTCCACAGAAAGCTGATCTCTGAGGAACTGATCCTGGCTTTAGAATGTGAAAAGCAATCTCATTTAAAGTAAATGAAGGCTGAGGCCAGAGTATCTTAGCCATTTATTTTTTTGAAAGCTAGAATCAGAAACCATAGGCATCTGGGTCCAAACCTTCCCTCTTTCTACCAGCCACATGACCTCGTGAAAGGCTTGCCCTTAGAATCTAATCTTGATGTAAACATTTGGTGTCACTTGGTTACACACAGCTGCCTGAAAAATCAGTGTAGAAAAGAGAGATAACAGTACATATTGTCAAATTGCTGAATGAAGGCTCCATGCCAGTGTCTTACGCTTATAATCCCAGCTCTTCTGGAGGTTGAGATATAAGGATCATGCTTCAAAGCTATCCCAGACAGGAAAGCCTATGAGAGTCTCATTATCAATTAACCACCAAAAACAAACGAACAAGCAAACATAACCTAGAAGTAGAGCTGTAGTTCAGAGGAGTATTGGCCTTGACCAAAAAAGCTAAAGGACAGTGTCCAGATCCTGAGTTCAAGCGCAAGCACCCTCTCCTGCACCCTCTCCCTCTCCTACCCCACCCCCCTCTCTTTCTCTTTCTCTTTCTCTCTCTCTCTCTCTCTCTCTCTCTCTCTCTCTCTCTCTCTCTCTCTCTCACACACACACACACACACACACACACACACACACACACACACACACAAAATCACTGAATGAATATCAGTGCTGGAAGTTAAGGCAGGTGCATCTGCCCAGAAGAAATGGTTATTTTCATTTCCTTGAGAAAGAAGTACCTTGGCCCTGAAAAACAGACTTGCATGCGGGAATTTTCTTGAATAAAAATGATTCAAGCCATGTTGTTTTCCTAACAGCTGACCTTGGTTCACAGGCTAAGCTGCCCAAGGGCTAGGATTATCTTCTTGACTGAGCTGAGGCACACTGAAGTGAAGCCAGATTTTGCCTCTGCCCAGCTATAAAGCTCTGAAGCTTCTAAGGTGAGGCTGGAGTGGAGTTAGGGCTTCTCTCCTCTTCTCTAAGGCAGGAGCTTGTGTCTCCTGAAAGGGACAGTATCTGAGATGGTTTCAGAGATAAAGAGGACAGAAGAGCAATTTGCATATTTTTGTCTCTCATCTGGACATGTACTGGCATATTTTCTCTAGGAATATCTTCCATCCCATCCAAAGGCAGCCATCAGACAGGACTACTGGGAGAGTGTAGAATTCAGCCAGCTGTCAGGCAGCTCACACTTGATTTCTCATTTGACTCATCATAAGCCTGTTAGGCAAATATTATATTTGTTTAAGGTGGAAAAAGAGGGAGAGAAAGACTGACTCAGAGGACCAGCAATCTGTCCAGATAATAATTTGCAAGTGGGAAAAAGGAGACTGAAACCTACACTTGCCTGATTGAACCCGAATCACCGGACCACGTAGGAGAGCTCTTCCTCTGCTGTTCCAGTGCTCTTTCTCTCAGTCCTAGACATACACTTCCTCACCAGGCAGGATCCTTCTATTTCTTTTGTGTGTTTTCCCTCCTAGTTGTTGTTGTGTTGATACTAGTGCTTGAACTCACAAACTCAATGTCTTAGCTTCTCACATGGTTTTTCTATTCATGGTCGGTGCTTAACCACTTGAGCCATGCTTCCAGCTCAGGCAGGATCATTAGCTTAGAGCTGGACACTGGTGGGTCATGCCTTTAATCCTAGTTACTAGGGAACTTGCGATCTTATGCTCACAGTTCAAAGTCAGCCTGGGCAGGAAAGTCCATGAAAATCTTATCTCTAATTAACCACCCAATACTCAGAGTGGAGCTGTGGCTCAAGTCCTGAGTTCAAGCCACAGGACCAGCACAAGCATGCACATACGTACACACGCATACGCACACAAAAGGGTGGCCTTATGTCTGTCTTAGTCTGCTCCCTATCTGTCTGACCAGCTTCATCCCCCCCAGTTTCTTCCTCTCTGTAGAGCTTAAACAAAACTGGAAATAGATGAATCTTAGCCCCAGTATCCAACATATTAATTGTAAGGGCAGGCGCAATATATTTTCAAGCTTCCAGTCAACAGGTAGGTCTGTCCTTGGCTAAAATCACTAGCATGTATCTTCCCCTTTGTTGTGGACAAAACCCAAGGCCACCAGTTCCCGCACCAGATTCCCTAGGCTAAGCAAAAGCAATTTCCCTTCAACAAGCCCCATTGATCAAAATGCAGCCTACTGCCGGCTACATGCATCAATGAAGAAGGGAAGACTCGGGACCTAAACGCTTGTGAACCTACTCAACTTAGGTGCTCAGATCACTCCACCTACTTGGATAAACTACAAAGGAGTTAACTACTTAGAGGTTCCATGCCCAGGCAAGGAGAAATAAACAAATGAATCATCTCTTAATACTTGATGGGGAAGGGGCCAGGAGTTTGGCCTACTGGTAGAGTGCTTGCCTAGCACGCACAAAGACGCGGGTTCAGTTCCTTGGTACCACATACATAGTAAAAAGCCAGAAGTGGTGCTGTGGCTCAAGCAATAGAGCTCTAGCTTTGAGAAAACCCAAGGACAATGCACAGGCCCTGAACCCAAGCCCAGGACTGCCAAAAAAAAAAAGCCAAAAAACCAAAAAAACAGAAAAAAAAACTTGGTGGGTAAATAAAATTTCTAAGCATGGAAAGATAAAGGCTTTGTTAAAGGAGTAAGTTGATCAGATTAAATTATATAAACATGCAACGTTACATGCATACATACATAAATGTAAGCACGTGTTGGAACTATGTATTCTACATATGAAAGCATATAGAGGAAAATGTTCATAAATATGGCCCAAAAAGATATTGTCATTTTAAAAGCCCATACAAATAGAAGATAAGTCCTCTGAAGCTTGGAATGTATATATGTGTACACCAGTACTGAGGTTTGAACTGGGGGCCTCGGCGCTGTCCCTAGCTTTTTCCACTCAAGGCTGGCACTGTTACTACAGCCACAGCTAAACGCCTTTATTAGTTAATTAGAGTCCCATGGAATTTCCTGCCTTGGGCTGGCTTTCAACTGGGACCCTCACATCTTTGCTTCCTGAGTAGCTAGGATACTGAAGACAGGGACATTCATCTGAGTTACTCACTGTCCTATTTCCTGTGTTTACAGATACTTAGCCTAGAATGCTGAAGAGAAAATGTTTGTTGAAAGAAATTAAAAATGAACTTAAGTTGCCTCCTTAGCACAGTAGGCAGCGCGTCAGACTCATAAAAATGAACTTAAAATTGCAGAAGATAAACGGGCAAAACACATAATATTTTTTCCTTTTATGAACTATGCTTAATATACAACTTATTGCTAGCCTACTTTTGATATAAAAAATGGAAGTACTTAAAATATTATAAAATTAGCTGCGAACTTTTTAAAGTTTTAAAATATAATGTCAAAACATGGAAGGTAAAACAGTTCTTTCATGCTGTCATTGATCTGACCACTCTGGGGACCAGAAGAAAGAAGGTTCATGTTCTTGCTCATTTTAATGGGGATACCATAGTTTAGATATGAGGTGTCCTTCAAAAGTCTCATGGGTTTTCAGGAGCCAGTGGCTCTTGCTTATAATCCTGGCTACTCAGGAGGATCACAATTCAAAGTTAGCACGAAAGTCAGTGAGGTCTTATCTCCAATTAACCACCGGAAGTGGTCCTATGGCTCAAGTGGTAGAGCACTAGCCTTGAGCCAAGGAGCTCATAGCCCAATGACCAAAAAAAAAAAAAAATGTCTCATGGGTTGAAAGCTTTGGAACTACGGGCCGGTGATTAGATGATAAGGGGTCCTGATCTAATACATTAGTAAGATTCATAATTCGATGGTATTCGTGGGATGTGGCTAGAAACCTGGAACTGAAGCCAACCTGGAAGATCACTAGAAAGAAGTCCTCAAATGGCATCATTTGTCCTATCCCTGCCTGTCATTCGACTTCCAGGTCATCATGAGGTGAGCAGCCTTCTCTGCCACAAGCTCCTGCTGCATGTTGTACCGTCTCACTTGAGTCCCAACGCAATGGAGCTAACCAACCTTGGATGAAAAGCCCCTGAAACTATGAATCCAAATAAATCTTTCCTCCTGTAAGCTGTTCTCTTAGATGTGTTGTCATGGTGACACATGGCTGACTAACACACAAAATACTGGTTTTGTCTGACCAGTACCTCTCTCATTTTGTGTCCCCATTAGGCAGACCCCAGAATCCTCAGGCAATGTGCCTACCTTCTGATCAAGGGCAGGTCAGTGCACAGTGAAGGACAAGCCCTCCTTCCCTGGGGTGTGTGAAGCCCTCCTGGGTGTCTGGCTGTGAATCAGTGAGGATACAAGCTGGGGAGTGGTGTGTGGACGTGTCTTGTGAAGAATGGGTCTATGTGGGGAGTGGGTCTACAGAGTGGGTCTGAAGAACACAGAGGTTGCCGATGAGGGAGTTGGCTCAGCAGAGAGCACCGCAATGGCTTTAGTTTTCTAGTTCCCATCTTTGCTGAGGTCATTTTCTGCATCCCTGCTCTTCCCACATGTTGAAGGAGTGACTCATCCTGGTCCGTGGTGTGCTGAAGTGCTTCCGCCACTGCTCAACAGTCTGCAAGCTGTGCAGCTGGTTGTTAAGTGGCTAGACTTTAAAATTAACCCTGGTGGGAGTACCTAGCGACTCTAGGAATCAGGAATTCTCTGTTTCCTTCCTTACTCTCTCCTATCTATGTTTACCCTTTCTCCTTCCTGCTTCCTTTTTTCCTTTTTTTTAAATTCTCTTCCCTCCCTCCTTCCTTCTTTCCTTTTGTCTGGAGAGTTTGTTGTCAGCATAAGACAGTTTAAACATCTGCCAGATTTCCTTAAGTTACAGGGATGTATTTCTAACAATATAGAAAATTTAAGATTTTGCAGTTACAGATGATTGGAGTACCTGAATTCCACCTCAGAAACTGACTCCCCCCCCCTCTTTCTCTTTCTCTCTTTCTCTCTTCCTCCCTCCCTCCCTCCCTCCCTTTCCCCCTCTTACTCTCCCTCACTCCTCCCTCTCTCTCTCTCCCCTCCCTTCCCCCCCTCCACTTTCTTTTTCTTTATTTTTTTTCTCCCTCCATTCTGGGGTTTGGCATGAGAGCTTCACCTTTGTTGGGAAGGTGCATTACTGTTTGAATCATGTTCCTGGCCTCAACAGCTAAGACTTTTACTTATTTCCAGCTGACAAATGAAAAATGCTCCAGGGAGGCAGAACCCAAGGGGACCTAAATTAAGTGTTAGTGAGGCTTTAGACTCCACCCTCAGAACAGACTTCCACAGAAGAAGATATTCAGTTTATTGGCACCTCCTTGCCCTCAGCAGCATTCTCTTCACTGCAACAATAAAGACTAGGCCTGCTGCTTTACAAAAAAAAAATGAGAGAAGACTGGAGAAAGAGACTTCAACGCCAAGTGCAGTTGTCTCTGAGCCCAGCAAGGTGTCCAGGTGGACACGGTGCAGGGTCTCTGTCTGCCATATGCAAGAAGTCTAGAGACTTCTCTAGGGCTTCATGCTCTGGGTTAGCTTTTCTCAAGTTGCATTCAACAATAGGCCAGCCAGTGCAATAACTAGCATGTGATATACTATGGGCTGGCAGATATCAACTGGCTGGCCTGGTGTGTGGATACATACACACCTGTAATCCCAACCTTAGGAAAACAGATTGAGGCCATTTGGGGGACTCATTTCTAAAGAAATCATACAAAAGAAGAGACAAGGTTTGTATACAGACAAAGGAAGTTCTGTATGCTACGATGCTCAGAAAGGTCCATCTTCAACCCCAGTTTCCTCTTCCTGTTTTGTTCCCGTTCATCTTTTTGACATCAAATGCAAACCAGAGCAGCACTTCTTTCAGATTCTTTAAAAGCAAATGGGAAGGGCCGTGAGTGTAGCCTAGTGGTAGAGTGTCCACCTAGCATGCATGAAGCCCTGGGTTCAATTCCCTGGAATCACATACACAGAAAAAGCTAGAAGAGGTGCTGTGGCTCAAGTGGCAGAGTGCTAGCCTTGAGCAAGGACAGTGCCCAAGCCCTGAGTTCAAGCCCCAGGACTGACAAAATAAAAATGGAAGGCAGCACTGGTAGCTCACGCCTGTAATCCTGCCTACTCAGAGGCTGAGATCTGAGGCTCCCATTTGAAGTCAACCCTCGCAGGAAAGTCCGTGAGACTCATCTCCAGTTAGCCACCAAAAAGCCAGAAGTAGATCTGTGGATCAAGTGGTAGAGTGCTATCCTTGAGCACAAAAGAAGCTCAGAGACAGTGTCCAGCTCCTGAACAATAACAACAAAAGCAAATGAGAAGAAGCTCAGAGACAGTGTCCAGCTCCTGAACAATAACAACAAAAGCAAATGAGAGGCAGAGAGAGAGAGAGAGAGAGAGAGAGAGAGAGAGAGAGAGAGAGAGAGAGAGAGAGAGAGAGAGAGAGCTGCCCTTTAGGGCTGTCACAAATATGTGGCCTGTCTAGACATTGATTTAAACAGCTCTTTTTACAAAATCCCAAGACTACTTTCTTTAATCTTGGTCTGAAGTTTGACCATTGGGTAGCAAGACAAACTTTTATTAAAGAAGTTGTACTATTTGTGGTGTAGCTACCTAGTCCATGCTAGTTATTGTACTGGCTGATAACATATATCTAATTTAATCATCAAAATAAACCTATAAGATACATAATATGTTAACTTTCTGAACAAAAGAAGATTAAAATTCTTGGAATTGTTAGGGGAATGGAAGGCAAGAAGCCAGATGGCTGTGGCTTTCACCCAAAATCCTAACTATTCGGGGGCTGCTATCTGAGGATTGTGAGGATGGAAGAAAGCCTGGGGAAGAAAAGTCTGTGATTCTCATCTCTCCTTGACCAGAGAATAGCAGGACTAGAGGCATGGTCAAGTGGTTGCACACCAGCCATGAGCAAGCAAGCTAACCAAGCATAGGCTCTGAGTTCAAATCCCAGTATCAGCAAAAAGAAAAAAAGAAAAGGCAAGAGTTTGAAGCCAGGTTCATTTGAGTTTTCTAAACTTGTATCTCCAACTCAATAACTTAAGGAACTAGGAAGTAGTCCTGTGGCTCAAGTGCTGTCCTGCTAGGCTTGAGCAGAAGAGCTCAGAGATAACACCCAGGCATACAGTTCAAGCCCTACAACCGACGAAAATCAATACAAATAATAGTTTGTGGAAATCAAAACTGCATTGGTTTGGGATCATTTCTAGCCATGTGAAACCAAGTGTTAAATCAAACATTGTCTCTTAAGGATGTTACTATGATTAGCCCTCACTATATTGTGATATAGTTTAAGTTTCAAATTCAAATTGTAGTTATTGTTCTCGAGGTTGAGGTATTTTAAGTCACCATTGTATTATGAGAGAGATTCTCCTGGCAAGATTTAAAATGTTTATAGAAATACAAAAAGAAAGCCAGACACTGGTGACTGCCTGTAATCCTAGCTATAATCCTAGCAGAGGCTGAGATCTGAGGATTGAGGTTCAAATCCAGCCCAAGCACTAAAGTCCATGAGATTCTTATCTCCAATTAACCATCAGAAAAACTGGAAGTGGCACTGTGACTCAAGTGGTAGAGTGCTAGCCTTCAGCTGGAGTTCAGGGATAGTGCCCAGACCCAGAGGTCAAGCCTCATAGCCAACAACAACAACAAAAAAAGCATTAAAGTCAACAGCACTTAAAAGTTGAGTACTTAGCTCAGTGCCAGTGGCTCACGCCTATAATCCTAGCTACTTAGGAGACTGAGATCTGAGGATGGCAGTTCACAGCCAGCCACAATCAGGAAAGTCTGTGAAACTCTTATCTCCAATAAACTACCCAAAAAACCAAAAGTGGCACTGTGGCTCAAGTGGTAGAGCACTAGCCAGGATCCGGCCGACCAGGTGGCTCACACCTATAATCCTAGTTACTCAGGAGGCTGAGATCTGAGGATCAAGGTTCAAAGCCAGCCCGGGCACTGAGACTCTTATCTCCAATTAATTTCTAGAAAATGGGAAGTGGGGCTTGGTTCAAGGGTAGGGTGGTACCTTGAGCTGAGGTGGTCAGGGACAATGCCCAAGCCAAGTTCAAGCTCCATGACCCCTCCCAAAATATATATATATATATATATATATATATATATATATATATATATATCTCAGGGACAGTATTGGGCCTTGAGTGCAGACCAGAAAAACAACAACAACAACAACAAAAAAAAACTGAACACTTTACAAAAGAGGATCCACAGATGGCAAAAAGCATATAAAAGTCACATTACACTAAAGACAAATTAAATAAAAGATACACTAAATGAATGCAAGTTTTTAGAAGAAATAATATTTAGAAGTCTAGCCAGAGCAGATGTTGACAAGAACACACAGAGATCAGAATGCCCAGGCACTGTTACTAGTAAGTCAAATGGTTAAAAAAATTTTTTTTGGAAAACAGTGTCTTTACAAGGTAAGCTAGGGCTGAAAATGTTGTTCAACAGCAGAATGCTTGCCATACAAAGACCTGAGTTCAACCCCAACACTACAGGGCCCTTCTCTTTGGAAGTATTCTACAAAAGAAATGAGAACATGCAAACATGTAAACAGGAAAGTGTATAGGGACACAAGGAAGTTTCCCTTTTGCCAGTTGAAGGTTCTCTTGAATAAATGATAACGTTTAAGTAGGAGAAAAGGTATACAATTGATTCACATGCAAAAGGGGAGAGAAGCTCACAAGAGTATGACTTCCACTGGCCTAGAATGACTTAGAAGCTAGGAGACCCCGCGTTTCTAGAGAAGGAGAAAGAGGAGAGCATGGGCAGTTATGAAGAGAACAGTGTATGCTTTTGTACAAACTCTGGGCCTGGAGCACACAGTGGTCAGAGACAGAGAGTGTGACTGTTTTCCTTGGGATGAGAATAGTTCAGGGAAACCCAGAAGAAGGGACCAAAGGTCACTACTTTCTTCCTGGGGCCAAGGGCTGGGAGAACTTGGCAGCCAGTCCTTCCTGACCAGGGACGGGAAGCCACAGAGAGGGGGCTTGATTGTGAGGAGGATTGGGAGCCCCTCAGTAGCTCAGGGAAGCACCTGACTTTGGGGGATGGTTTTCTGGACCTCAGCGTCTCCATAGCTATGTAGCGATCGAGGTGGCTATTGGTGGATGATGGTTATGCACTTAAGAGGAAATGTCCTTCAGCCACCAATCACAAGGAACTCATTATTGATACTTTTAATGACACCGCTGAATCTCAAATGAAGTTTGGCAGATTAAAAAATGTAAAAAGTGCATACTGTAAAAGTCTTTTATTTCACTATTTGGTATCCTGAGGATAGAACCCAGGGTCTCGGCAGAAAGCACTCTACCACTGAACTAGACCCACAGCCCTGTGTGATCCTACTTTCACAAAAGTCTAGAAAATGTAAACATTTTAGTGACAGAAAGCAGACCAGTAATTGCCTGGTATAAGGGACAAAAAAAAAAGTGGGGGCATAAAGAGAGATTACAAAGGAATAAGAAGTAAACCAAGTTATATGGATATGCAGGACAGAAAAAGGGAAGTAAAGAAGGATTACAAAGGAATGAGCGAATACTTGTGGAGGTAGTCGATATGCTTCTTATTGTGATTGTGGTGATGGCTTTTCAGATATGTGGACAGTTCAGAACTTCTAACATTGGGCCCTTTAAAAATGTTCTGATCTTTAAACCCCTTTGTACAAGTACAGGAAGGTAGAAAAAAATAAATATCATGTCCTACTTGTTGCATGTCAGAGCTCAGTAACACACATACAGACATACATGAGCACACACGTGTGTGCATACACATGAGATATTTACAGACACACCCATGAGTTGAGCGGGTGCTATGTGCTTCGCCTATGACCTAGCAGACATTGAGACCAACTGCTTATGAACTGAAACCTCTAAGACTAAACCAAAATTTACCTGGCTTTCTTTATAAGCTGGTCTTCTTAGGTATTTATTATAGCAACCAAAAGCGGCCTTTAGAACAACGCCTTCCTAAAAGAAGCTCCATTTTAAAACAGCCATCACTAGACCCAGCTCTGTCAGCACCTTGATTTTGGACTTCCCAGCATCAGAGCTGTGAGGAATAACTTGCTACGGCTTGTAAGACATCCTGTCTATGGTATACAGTGACCTGACTGGACTAAGAGGCACACCTGCAGTCAACAGCCCCACATCCAATCCAACAGCCACCCTTAATATCAGCATCAGGATCCTCTTTTCTAGTCCTTCCCACTACAAGGAGCATAATATCTACACTATTTCTACAGCTAGTGTTGTTGTTTTTAACTTATTTTTTTTTTCATGTGTACATACAGTTTTCCATTGGGTACCTAGTCATCCAGCATAACTACCTTGTATAGTTTAGTCCTTTATTTATGGCTTTGGAAAGTGGCTTCCAGCTTGTATTTGAGCATGTTTAAACCACTATAGTTTTTCCAAGACTTATCAGCGCCTGACTAAAAAGCTCCAGGTTCATGAAAACATTCCTCTGTTTGCAGCCTAGCAACCAAGCTGTCCTGGTCTACTTGCTCTCCCTAGTGGCCAAATTAGGTACTGCTAGTATTTTCCCATCGGAGGCCACCCTTTCTCTATAGTAGGCCCTTCTCAAATCTACCTTGCTTTTTTGTTTTGGCCAGTTCTGGGCCTTGAACTCAGGGCCTGAGCACTGTCCTTGGGCTTTCTCAAGGCTAGAGCTTTACCACAGAGCCATTTTTTCTATATATGTGGTATGGAGGAATCAAACCCTGCTCTTCATGCATGCTAGGCAAGCACTCTTACCACTATGCCAAATTCCAGCCCCGACCTTGCCTTTGAAAGTGATCCATTAGCACAAATCTAATTATCTGTTCTGCTGAAAAAAACCTGTTACCTAACAAACAGGGGTCCTGACCAGATCATTCAAAGTAGCCCCTTTCCAGATCATCCCTGTCTATCTCTCTAATTTCCGTTTTGCTAACTCCCTGCCTAGTACTTTGAATTCTAGTCATATACCTAACTAATTGTAATTCTCCAAACACAGAGATTCTTCATCTATCCATATTCTTGGACCTGCTATTCTCTTCCCTTATTACATAATGGAATATATGCATGATTTCTCTCAGTTTGGAGTTAATCAGGTCTCTCTACCATGGCTGGCATATATATCAACTATCACACAGGATATGCTTATAATGAGCTATTTACATGTTTATCTCTCACATTAAACTGGCCCCTTCCTAAACTTAAGGAAAGCATTATACCTTGGTCATTATTTTTTGCCAAGCAGAGGGCCAAGTACATTCAGACACTGAAATGAAAGAAACCACATCCAATGGCCTCTGGGAGATGGAACCACAGTTCGTTCTTTCCCCATGTGTAGAAGGTACACCCATTAGGAACACTACTGGTCAAAAACACAGAATCCAGAGCCTGAGACCTGAGAGAGAGATAACACCCCAACGACCTCATAGTTGGCCTCATTGGGGATCCAAAGGAAGATGTGTTCAGCAAATACTGAAGGGCTTGCTTGCAGTGCACTGGGAATTATTGTAGGATTCAGATAAGTGCGTGAAGCAAGGACCCTCTGCCCTGGAGGACTTTCATTTGAACAAGAATATCGCGTTGAAGACATTGCAGGATGTGCTGGAAGAAAAGTGTAAAGAGAAAAAAGATGTTGATCGAGGTGAAAGGAGCCTGTTGATAAAGATCCATCAGAATGTGCCAGCAAGCAGAATGCCATTGGCTTCCTGCTCTGGGAAATGGTTTCCTCCCTGTGCATGCCACTGGGGGCTAAATGTGAGAAACACCGGGGCTGCATCAAGATCACCACCTTGGCCTGCCTTCTTCCAGAATAGTGGTTGGCATCTGCCAGTCACCTGTTCCCTTGGCGAGGAGGAGAAGTTAAAGCGGAAGCCAGAGTCTCAGGTTCCCTTTGGAGGCTCTCTGAGGGCTTCTATTTGATTTTTAGTGACAGCACTGTTGCTTGAACTCAAGGTCTGGGCACTGTCCCTTAGCCTCTTTAATTCAAGGCTAGCAAGCTATCACTTGAGCCATGGCTCTACTTCCTGCTGGTTAACTGGAGATGAGAGTCACACGGACTTTCCTACTTGGGCTGGCTTGGAACTTTGATGGTCAGATCTCAACCTCTGGACCATCTAGGATCACAGGTGTAAGCCTCTAGCACTGGTCTCTCCAACAGTCTTTGCTGGCCCCTGCTCTTCCCCCTGTTTTCTTTGATCCTGTCAGTCGGTGCAATCTCTGTCCTACCATCAATCAGGCAGATGGCTGCATCTCAAGTTCCCTACAAGACTCAAAAACAAGCAACTCCCAACTTAGATTTCTGTCATTTCTAAGCACACTGTGTTCCCAGACTCAGGCCCCCAGCATACCCATCCTCTGTAGCCTCCCCTTTGATCTCCCTGCCTCCTTCTGTCCACACTCCCCCAGAGTGGGCAAAGTGAGTCCTCACAAACAGCAATCACATCCTGTCACTTCTCAATCCCCACTGTCACCATCCAAGTGTGAGACATGGCCCTTGGGTGTGTGCTCTCAGTTCCTCTTCCTCCCCACACTCAAGCCACAGCCACTTCTGCTACCAGCCTGCTACCTGCCCGCACACTCAAGCCCAGGGTGCCTGTTAGTTCTGCCACCTCGAACATTCTTTGCCTAGACATCTACAGGCTCATGTCCTTACTTTGTTTAGATTTCTGCTCCCACCAAGCTGCCGAAACTATCCCCACCATAGCCTACTCTCTCCTTTCACCATTTGGCTTTTATCATTAGCTCTTGTCCTGTGTGAAACGAATAAGTGCATCCAATTCTTTGTTGTTTTATTTATCATTTATTTATGTTGGCAGTAGTAAGTTTTTTCTTTCTTTCTTTCTTTTTTTTGGGGGGGGTGTCATGGGGCTTGAACTTGGCCTGGGCATTGTCCCTAAACTCTTCAGCTCAAGGCTACTGCCCTACCCTTGAGCCAAGCCCCACTTCCCATTTTCTGGAGGTTAATTGGAGATAAGAGTCTCAGGTCCTTTTGTGCCCGGGCTGGCTTTGAACCTTGATCCTCAGATCTCAGCCTCCTGAGTAGCTAGGATTACAGGCGTGAGCCGATGCCAGCAGCAGTACTAAGTTTTGTACTCAAGACCCTGTGGTTGTGTGTGAACCATGCTTCCATTCTAGCCTTCTATTAGTTATTTTGGAGATAGAGTCTAGTCTAGGACATTTTGGGCTTGGCTGACTTCGAACTCAATCCTTTGCATCTCAGCCTCCTGAGTAGCTGGATTGCAGACATAAGCCACTGGCACCCAGTCAATTCTTTATTTCTAGGCTTCCTGCCTTCCTCTACCAAAACATACTCTTTAAGGACAAAGATTTGGCCTACTTTGTTACTGTTAGATTCTCTAGAGACAAGTAGTGTTTGGCACCTTGCAGGTCCCCAATAAATATTTCATGAATAAATCACAACAATTGACACTACCTTGTGCCATAGCCAAGAGAAGACATATACAGACTAATACAAAATCCTTGCCAAGTCCCGGTTCCTCTCCACTCTTCCTCAAAAAACAAAAACAAAAACCTCATCAGCTCTTTAGGAAAGACTCATTTCCACTTTTTTCTTTTCAGTTACTTGAATAAAAAGTGTATATCTTTTTTTGTTGTTGTTCCTTTTTTGTGCTGCTAAGGAGCAAACTAGGACTTTGCCTGCTAGCCGGCATTCACCCCAGCCCCAAAAAGTGTATATAATTTTCTTTTAAGTCATGCATGATTAATCAACTCATTAAGGCCAGGTACTAACAGAACTGCCTTCAGGTACAGGAGGCTGAGACCATGTTGGAACGATCAGAGTAAGGCTTTATGAGGCTCCAGAAGACCAAGGTTTGAAGCCAGCCCAGGTAGAAAAATCTGTGAGTCTTATCTCTAACCACTCAAAAGCAGGAAGTAGAGCACACCAGCCTTGAGAGAAAAAGTACTGGCACACGTGCACACACACGCACATGCGCGCGCACACACACACACACATACACACACACACACACACACATACACACAGAGTCATGCAGGTATGCAGCAACAACAGCAAAAGCAATTAAGTACAACAAAAGTCTACAGAGTCAGTGAGTTCTTACACGGATTGGATAGCATATCTCTCAGGCCCCCTTGCAACTGGCTTCAAGTTGGTTCAGCTCATGGGTAGCCTTATCAGGGGATTGGGTGAGGGGTGGTCGAAGGGGTAAGAAGTCCCCATTTTCCCATCTTCCCCCACTTAAGCAAACGTCTTTAGCCAGACACCAGTGGTTCACATCTGTAATCCTAGCCATCCAGAAGGCTGAGATTTGAGGATCAAGGTTCAAAGCCAGCCTAGGCAGAAAAGTCATGTGAGACTCTTATCTCCAATTAACCATGCAAAAACCGGAAATGGCACTGTGGTTCAAATGTGGTAGAGCATTAGTGTTGAGCAAAAGAGCTCAAGGTCAGTGCTCAGGCCCTAAGTTTGAGTCCCACAAATGACAGAAAAGAGAAACATCTGAAGTCATGACTGGGCCCTCTGTGGTTCTTCCTCCTCATTGTTTATTCCCTTTTCTGTGGCCTCATCTACTAGGTAGTCCTGACTCTAAGCCTTATTGTGTGTGTGTGTGTGTGTGCCAGTATGAGGCTTGAACTCAGGGCCCTGTGTTATCACTTGCCTTTTTTGTTCAAAGCAAACACTCTACCACTCTATTGAGCTACATATCCACTTTGGGCCTTTCGGTGGTTAACTGAAGACTATTCTGTCTGGGTTGGCTGTGAACCATAACTCTCAGATCTCAGCCTCCTGATTAGCTAGGATTACAGGCATCAGCCTCCAGTACCTAGCCCTAAGCCTGGTTTTTGCTCTGAGGATGGGAATGTCTTTCCACTGGTTATATTAGCCCAGGTTATTTTGCCATCCCATGATAGAATCTTCAGCTTTTCCTACCCAGTTTATCACTGTTCTCTCTACTAAAATCCTCCCATTAAACTCTCTGGAATGGACTCGTGTTCCTCGGAATGGATTCTGAGTCACTATCTAATGAATAGAGAGTGGCCACATTCACACTGATCTTTAAATGGTATGTTAGGCTCACTCCCAGGCTTACATAAATGGCTTCTTTACCACCAACTTGTTCCATTTCCACTTTTTCCTTCATATAATATGCCACATACCTTAAGTGGCTCAGGACCTATTGACACTGTGACCATTGAATCAATAAAATCACAAGAGTATTATAATAGTGGATATAATTTACTGTCCCATGCAATGCTTCTGACACACCACTCAGTTCCTTCTGTACATTACCTCTTCTCATCCTATGGCTTAAATGTAGGGTGTTTGTTCTAGTCAAGGCTCTTGGTAACAAATACCAGACACCTATACTAAGGAGACCAGAAGGACCTTGGTATCTCATGAAGTGGAATAGAAACTAGATGGTCGTATAGCTAATGAGTGAGCCCAGCAGCCAGGCTTAGAAAAGAGCTAAAGGAAGCCAGGCATAGCTAAGATCATGCCACAAGGCTAAGATGCCATGGCTGGTGCTATTCATCAATTCCTCCCTCTCCTTCTACCCTGCCCTGAGAACCAATCCCACCTTCCTGCAGTACTCAGCATCCAAAAACATATGCCTAGGTCCTGCATCCTCGCCACAGCTATCAAGAGCTGGGGAGAAAGCATCCTTCTAGCTTCAGCAGCAAAGCATTAATGGAGTTACCTTCTCACACCCACTATTATGGGTTAAAAATATCCCCTGAAGTTTCATGTATAAAAACTTAACCCTAATGGTGAATTGTCCAGAAAGCACAAACAATCTGACTGTGGTGTTTAAAAGTGGAGCCTTTGGGAGGTGATTAGAATTAAAGTGGAGCCTCCATGGGTGAATCCCGTGGGATCACAGGGAGTAAGGGAGAGAAGCAGGGAAGACTTAGTCCCCTTGACCTTGCAACCCGGCTCATTGTGATACCTTTGAGCCAAAGTAGAACAAGCCTCCTTTATAACTCATTCGATCTATGGTACTATGTGACTGGCAATAGAAAAACAGACTAATATGGCCATTAAAATGACCAGGGTTCCCCACATATCACCAGGAAATCCGCACCCCTATCTTTACCAATCTAACAAAAGGGAAGAGGTACAATGAGTGGTGCTAGGAAGACTCTGGAATGTCTGAAGCCAAACCCTACCCTCATTCTTCCATACTGTACTTTCCTCTTTGATGAGTTGTTCTTTGACCAATTAGATTACCTACACTTGTACATCACAAAAAGCCATCTAAAAATTTCACAATCAAACAAAGCATTCATAAGAATTCATTTGCATAATTACATTATGCCTAGCTTTTGAGGTATTTGCTTATGATAGATCTCCAGGTTATATACCTGTAACACAATTTCTCTCTCCAGAAATTTGCCAGAAATGCATTGGTGTGGCTATCTACTCTAAAATTTCTCAGGACAAAATTTATTCCTTTTATTCCTTCTCTATTTCATATGTATATATACATGTATATGCATATGCACACACACTGACATAGCCATATGTATGTGAACACACATATATGACAGCGTAAACAGCCTCATGTTTGAGGAGAGTTAGGAGCATTCCTTTGTCCTTGTTTTCTAGAACTGCAGTCATGTCAGTACCCAACTCCAGATACCCTACTAGAGTGATGGAATGTGATTATAAATACTCTTGGCACTCAATTGGTACAATGCTGATATGTTGTTGGCATGTTGTTATGGAAATTGTATAATTATACCATGAGATAATACTTTGCATGTGTTACTGTGCACGTGTAAGTGTGTGTACATATTTGTGGAAAGAAGTCATTAAATGAGCTCTTCTGGTTTCTATTCTTAGCCTTTCAACTCAGTGAGTCACTGCTAAGTAGCTCTTTGTTCGGTTGTAGCATGTCAGTGTCCTAATATAAACAGAGTATCCAGGAATACAGGTAAAAAAATAATTACTGTGCAAGCATTTGATTATTCAGAGCTCTGTATTTTTCATCTTCAGAAGGTAGTATAATGACTGAAGCACCGTACTATTTTGAGAAAGGACACTTGTCCAGTTTATCATTAAAAAGAAAATGCCTCAGAGCTCAGAGGTGAGGGCCTCGAGTTCATTAGAGAAAGCATTTGGAAAGCAAACACCTGCTAGCCTCGAGGGACGCTCAGAAGAAAATTTACCCTGCATAGGGCAATCATCTCCGTGGCTTCCTCTAGGTATTCCTTGGCCCCTCCCACTTCCTACCTGCTCTCTACAGAGCTGCCCTCATTCTGTTTTCTGTTTGCCATTCCCTACAAGAACAGTCCTGTCCAGGTAAGTGGAAGTGGCCCATGAAGAGGGCAGGAAAGATATCCACGTAAATGCTTGTCTGTTTTAATGAGACAGGGATCTGGCTGGGGCAATGTCTAAAGGGAAGGATATATGTAATTAGACTAAGACATAAATTTCAACTATGTACTAATTCAGTTCAATGGAATCAAGGGAGAACTAGTTCGAGCACTTTAGAAAATTGATCAAGTACCAGCTGATAGTCACACTAGTGACTTAAATCTGCCTCATGTCTAAGACCAAAGGCAAAAGAATGATAACATTTGCTAGGAAGGTGAGGCTGATTAGTTCTAGTAGATTGTTTTAAGAGTACTTTAGTTCACAACATTTATGAGTAGAAGATAACATCCGGTAGCCTACTTCCTAGTATGTATATTGAAAATATTCCTTTTTATCTCCCAGCTTTCAATTGCATCTCTTCCCTCTTTATTAATTTCTTCAGCCTTTTCTCTTAGAGAATGAAATCAGATTCTATTTAATCTTTTTTTTTCTTACAATGGGATCAGCTCTTAAGTAAGGGGTTTGGGTGACAAAGGAAAACACAGGTCAAAATCATGTACAGTCAAATATACTCTTAAAGATGCTTAAATGAGCCATAAACTGGGATATTTCTTGTTGTTTGTGCTTTTCCTTTAGCATTGAAACACATTTATGTTTCTTCATCTGAATACTAGTTGACATAACAGATTTATATTTGCGAGCAGGTGAAGGGAAAACAAAATCCCTTCTATATGGTAAAATCGGCACCAATTACATAATTTGTGGGATTCGCTGTAAAAGAAAAATACAAGAAATCCTTGTTCAAAAAGTTAAGAATTTCAAGATAGTAGTAATGGAGCATGAAACCAAGCAAAGCACTATAACTACATAGGATGTAGGCCCAAGAAGCCATTCCTGGTTAAGAAATTTGAACATAATAAGATGCTTAGAAATCAGATCAACACAAGAAGAGAAGACTCATAACACCCACAGAAAGCACAGGAGACAAAATCACTGGCAATGTTGAGTCATTCTCCTGGCTTCCTGTATGCTGTGCTGGCTGGGTAGTAGGTACAGCTGAACTTGCTACAGCTCGAATCAACAAAGCAAGCCATCAAGAGGTTAGCAATCAAGAGGTTATAAATCTATAGTACAATTACACTTGAAATAATATTTTTCTAATTTCCTTCAAAAAATGCATGATAGGGCCGGGAGTTTGGCCTAGTGGTTAAAGTGCCTGCCTAGCATTCACGAAGACCCGGGTTCGATTCCTTGGTACCACATACATAGA
Organism: Megascapheus bottae; assembly: GCF_031878675.1. Classification (NCBI taxonomy): domain Eukaryota; kingdom Metazoa; phylum Chordata; class Mammalia; order Rodentia; family Geomyidae; genus Megascapheus; species Megascapheus bottae. Next base: position 85,278,191 of record NC_143510.1, read on the forward strand.
AAAAAGCCGGAAGTGGTGCTGTGGCTCAAATGGTAGAGCTCTAGCCTTGAGAAAGTCCAAGGACAGTGCTCAGGCCCTGAGCTCAAGCCCAGGACTGGCAAAAAAAAAAATGCATGATAACTTTAAACTCAGATTTCAGATGTGTTTTAAAAGAGTATATTCCTTCACTGAGCAAAAAAAATGGATCGTTGTTAATCTTTTGCCAAGGGTATTAGATCAAATTTATTCTCTCACATAATCTGTTGAGGGGAAAACAAACTGTACAACTGTGTTTTCAAAGTAGCTCAAAAAAGGTAAAATATTTTAAAATGAGGTGCAAAGCTGAGTGCAGTGGTTCATGCCTTTAATCATAGTACTCAGGAGGCTAAGTGAGGTGGATCATGAGCTTGAGGGCCTCTTGGGCTGCACAGCAAGACAAACACAATTTAGGTGCAACAAGATGGCTCCTTCAAATAAAATGTGATTTAGTTCACTTGAAATTACTTAACATCTTTGGAGGCTGCCTTTTCAGATGTTTCTTTTTCCAGAAAGAAATGCTTTATATGAGTGATCTCTCTGGCAAGGATGTGATACAAATCTAAGTTATATGGAAACTACTGTATATTTTTTCCAAGTTAAGGGCATTGCATTGAACACATGATTCAGCAGAGTTTTCAAGTAGCAAAGTTAAGCCAGGTGCCAGTTATGCCTGTAATCTTAAGTAATCAGGAGACTGGCATCTGAGGATTGCAGTTCAGAGCCAGCTTGGACAGAAAAGCCTGTGAGCCTCCTATCTCCACCTAACATGAAAAACAAACCAGACAGGAGGTGTAGCTTGAGAGGTGGCTGTGAGCAATGATAAGCTAGAGAGGAAGGACCTGAGTTCAAGCCCTGGTATGTAACACATGTGTGTATACACACACACACACACACACACACAATTAACAAAGCTATTTAACATTGAAGTGACAGAAAATTTGTTTCCCGATAGACCAAACTTGGGTCTCTGCTTCCACTTTAAGCTTCTCACCCAGTGTCATGCTGAAACTTGACACACCTGCTTTGATAAATATTAACTTCCTTGTAGTTTTGAGAGCTACATATTTGAGCTTTGAAAAAAAGTATCATGCCTAGGATCGGGTAGTTGGTCACCCTGATAGGTTCCACAAATAACCTGACTCATGATCACTTGTTCTAAGTTATGTTGCAACACAAAAACAATACTTGCGTTCCTAAGAAGCTAAGGAAGCAAAGCTATGATGCATCATCATAGTTATTGGAAGTTTGGGGTGATGTGGGGTTAATCTTTCAATTGTAGAGTTTGTAGACTGGTGATGACAGTTGTGTGTTGGTTGGCATTTGGCAAGAATTGAAATGAAAAGCTTCTTGTCAGCTGCTTATTTCAACAAATGATACCAATAAGGGCATGTTGGTTGGAAAGAACCTGGGTAGAAGAAACAGAATTTTCTCATTAGTCCCCATCTAATTGTATACTCTAGAAAGAAAGGTATTACCAAAGAAAGCCCCAAAACGAATTTATATAGAAGAGTTTCCCAAATCGTTTCAACAGCACACTGGAATACTTAAGTGTACACCACTGGGCGCTTCACATGCTCTCATTTACCACATCCTCAAAATATCATCTCCTGAGGAAGCAAGTCAGAGCTAGGATTTGAACCCAAGACAAGTCCACGCCTCCAACCCAGCATATGCTAGCCTGCTTTAAAATGCGGTCTGCCTCCGCTTCACTTTCCACTTCTCCTCCTCTCTGCCCTCTCGGTAAGCGTGACAGTGACCCAGTCTGCTTCTCCACTAATCCAGCTTTTGGTTTCAGAGCCAAACATTTCATATTTCAGCCTCTCAAAAGCCACTTCACATTCCCCGAGCGTGACACGGTCGGTCACCGGGTAGAAAGCGATTGCTCTTTGGGTATATCCCTGGGGCTGGTTCCTAAGAAGAGGCCGAGGGCAAGCCGGGCCACTGCTCCCTGAGCCATCTTATTTACACTGCCCCAAGTCGAAACTGCTCCCCGCAGAACCCCGGAGGCAGAAGGATGCTTTTATCTTCCGATGGCACGCGCACTCCTAGCAGGCACTGCTCAGACAGCCGGGGAGGGGGAGGCGTGGCCCCCGGGAGCTAATCGTCCCTTCCAGGTGCAAATCTGGACGCGTGTGGACCAAAGTGATCACGACGGTGAGGGATGCGTGGGGGGGTGGGGGAACCCACTTACCACGCTGTGGGTTCGCTCGTCCCTGTGTGGAGCATTCGTGTGAGAGACGGTGGGCTCCTCGTTTCCATTGTCCCGTCTGCATAAGGGAGTGTTTGGCGCACGCGGGATCAGCCCGGCCCCCCGGGGGGCGCCCTGGCCACGCCCCCTCCACAGACCCCGCCCCCAGCGCTCCGTTTGGCTCCGCCCCCAGAGCCCAGGCCTTGAGGCTGCCCTAGTTCCGTAAACACTCCAGTCTCCGCCTCCCCCCCTCCCCCCCCCGCCGCTCTGGGTCATACCATTCGCGGCGCAACGAGAGGGGGGAAGCGTTCCTCTCCCTCCGTAAACTCCCTGCAATCCAAGCCATCTCCGGCCTCTGTGACGCGAACCTGAAGGAAAAATGTGTCTGGACTCGGTCGAATCTTCAGGATCTCGGCGATCACAGCCTGAAATACCCCGAGTCCCCCGGCTCCGCCGCGCCGTCCTCCCCCCTGACGCCCGTTTTGGGATGGCCTCCTCCCTAAAGTCCCTCAGGGCCCTTTAAATACCGCGTGGAAGAAAGGGGGGCGACGGACGGCGGGGGCTGGGAGTTGGGAGGCCGGGGTTGCTGGATGTTGTGAGCCGCTCTGCCAGGGGCAACCCAGAGACCCTCGACCTGGAGTCGCTACGCCTGTCGGCGGCCTCCGCGCGGGTTCGGTGCGTATCCATCCGAGGGGAGGGGTCGCCGGCATGGAAGCGACAGTCAGGGCCGTGGGGTGTCACCCATCCCCAGGACAGCGGAATCCTGTCCTGAGCCGGGCGAGGAGTGACGACCGGGACGATCGAGTCCGGTCCCCTGTGAGACCTCGAATCGCGCTCCCGCGTGGCGGCGGGTCGCGGACACCGGCGGGGGGGTCGTGGCAGGGGTCGAGGTGGACGCGGGCTGCCGGTCCCCGGGGCGACGGGGTCGGAGCCCGGGCCGCTGGGCCGCTGTTTACCTCCGGCTGGGTGGGTGCCAGCGACGGCGCCGCGAGCTGCGGCTGCCTGTCGGGGCGCCGGGGAGTGGGGGACGGGGCTGGGACCTTCTGGGAGTCGGGGGGATCGATCCTCGGAGGAGCCCTGCGGGGTCGCTCCCTGTGTTTGGGGTTTGTCGCCCGGGTTTCCGGGGCGCTGGGCTCGGCCTCGGCTGTCCCCTCCCCCAAGGGTTTGTTTTGACAGGAAACGTGGTGCTGGAGAGGAAGGGGTGTGGAGGGGGGGGGATCAGGCTCCCGGGGTCGCCCCAGAGTGTGACCCCTGCGAGGTGGAGCCGGAGAAACCCCCTCGAACCCGGATCTCTCAGGGATGGATGGCTTCGTGTTTCCCGGAGCTGCTACTCAGGCTGGCACCCCCCCCCCCCCGCCCCCGGGCGTAGTGGAGATGAGAGCATGGCACGTGGATGACATAGTTAGGTGTGCTTTCCTTAGGAAGAGGGAAATTTTTTTTATCAAATAATTTTCTATTCAATAATGATGGGAGGTTTTCCTTTTAGATGCAAAGATTTAAGTGCAAAAAAAAAATAGTCCAAGTGAAATGTTTGATAAATGATGACATAGGTAGAGATGGAAATGTGGAAGTGATGATTCGCCTGACTGAAGTGTGGATGAGTGGGTGCTGGCCCTGCTACCTTCACAAAAGAAGAAACCAGATTAAGTGGGCTTGTACCTTAGTCTCAGCACCCTTACTCTCCAGCCCAGATACTGCTTCTCCTACCTGCCAATCCCATAAGGAAGTTATTTCAGACACTCCCACTTTATCAGATTTACCTTGCCTGCCATCTTTTCCCTCCTGATTCTAGGGATTTCCTACATCACCTGACAGCCAGTAGAGGTTGCCTTACCTGAAGTGGTGCAGAGCTGGAGAAAGTCAAGTGTAGGAGCAGCTTCGTGACATTTTTACAAGGGAGTTGAGGGTCCCACAGGTGGAATCACCGGTACTAAAACAGCAGTTCCTTCAAGTGTGAAAAGTGCTAAGTCTTTCTTTCAAGAACTGAAATGCCATATGTAGCATGAAATCTGCTTTTTAGTTGGTAACTGGCTGATTGGCTTTTGTCTAGCTCTTTGTTGGTACTAAGTTGGTAGAGACAGTTTGTCTAGTTGAGTAATACAAGCACCTGCTTTGTTCGTTTGTTGGTTTTGTTACTGTTGTTGTTGTTGTTGTTCCTTGTGGAAGTCCTGGGGCTTGAAATTGGGGCCTGTCGAGATCCTTGACCTTTTGTGTAAAACTAGCGCTCTACTATTTGAGCTCCACTTGCAGTTTTTTTGGTGGTTAAATGGTGATAAGAGTCTCACAGACTTTCCTGCCCAAGCTGACTTTGAACCATGATTCTCAGATCTCATCCTCCTGAGTAGCTAGGATTATAGGCCTAAGTCACTGGTGCCTGGTTGTTTTGTAGTTTTTGGTAAATTGTAGGTGAAAAGCTTTTTTTAGTGAGGCTATTTGGGACTGGTGGTAAAGCAGCATCTATTAGAAAATAGAAATCTTCCAGGCAATGCATCAGAGCCCAATCTCTGAGTGTTTGCAACACATAAATGCTTGTCTGTGCACTTTGATCTAATCTTTTTTTTAAATTTTTTATTGTAATTAATAAAAGGGTTACATGATATTTGCCAGATAGAAGGTGCATCTTTAATCTAATCTTGAAGGGTGAAACCCAGTAAATATTTCTTGAAGTTTCTCATTTCTATGACCTAGATTTAACTGGATAGCTTCTATTCCTCAGGATGCTTCTGTATGATCTGAATAAAATTTACTCCAAGGTGTGTTTGACTCATACTAGCTATAAGCAGATAATACTTGGGTTTGAACTAGGGATTTTATGGTACATAATGGCATCCTGGCCTATGGTGAGATGGTTGAAAATTATTATGGAGAGTCGCATTTTTTACAGGTGCCCTTCGTAGTACAGCATTTAAGCAGCTTTCCCCCAGTAAGATCAGCTTGCTTCCACATGTACAGACAGATGTGGCAGTGGATAGACCCGTTCGGCAGAGTGGGAGTGGAAAGAATGACCAGTACACAATTTTTTAAAATCCATCTGGGAATAGTTAAGAGGATGGGCTTAAAGCTTCCACTGCCTGAATTTCATTTGGACCTCTGTACTACTGTGAACCTTGAGTATAAATAATGTAACATCCCTGAGCCTTGATTTTTACTATAAAATTGGGGTACTATCTTAGCTAACAATCTTATAATGAGCATTCAAGGAGATAAAATATTTAAAGTGCCTATAAAATAGTTATTATTTAAGTCATAATAAGCACTCCATGACTATTATCTCTCATTGTTATTAGGTATCATTGAGTTTCAAGAGAGTGGAAAGACTCCTTGGAAAAGTTTCTTCAAGTTCCTGGGACAGGAAGTCATTGCTAGCTTGAATTATCTGTACACTTGAAATTGAAGGGGGACATAGCGTCTTCCCACAAGAAGGCTAAGATTTAGTTGGAAGGTAGACATGCAGACAACTGTAGTATTTTAGGTGACTGGGTGATGGTAATTTGAGCAATGTGACTGAAACGGAAAGAATGAAGACCCATGTCATCTCGTGAATAGGAGTATGTCTTAGTTTGTTCATGAAATAAAATAACACCTTGAAGGCAAGATGTTAAATTTCAAATCTGAATGACAGCAGAAAGCGCCCATTTGGAATTTAAAGAGTCACACACCCAAGGGGAGATAATAGCAGGTGTGAATTCTCTAGTATAGGCAGTGTGGCAAGTCTGAGGAACTCCAAAAAGGCTGAGGCCTCTGGAACTTGAAGGATTGCTGGGAAAGTATCAGAGAATGAGGCCAGTAGAGACCAGATCTCTCTCTCTCTCTCTCTCTCTCTCTCTCTCTCTCTCACACACACACACACACACACACACACGATTGTAGACCATTGCAAAAAGATTTCTTAGGAAAAGGGAACCAATCTGAGAGATAACTCTTAAAAATGAATGTCTTGCCAGGGTCCAGTGGCTCATGCCTATAATCCTTGCTACCCAGGAAGCTGACACTGAGGATCACGGTTCAGAGCCAGCCAGGAAACAAAAGTCTGTGAGACTCTTATCTCCAGTTAACCACCAGAAAACCAGAAGTGCCGCTGTGGTTCGAGTGGTAGAGCCTAGCCTTGAGCTGAAGAGCTCAGGGACAGCACCTAGGCCCAGAGATCAAGCCCCATGATGACCAAAAAAAAAAAAAAAAAGAATGTCTTATTTGGCCTCTTCTGAAGGGCTTGGCCTATTTCTTATTCTATTGTCTAGGTGCTATGGAAGGGAGGACATTAGGATACATTTGGCTATCTAGAAGAGCTTTTGTAGCTGAGTGGTATCTAAGCAATCAGTGTGGTAGGAAACATTAACATCTAAAAACTACAGGATGCAGATCTGTTCTAAATTAGAATCTTGAGGAGGCAGCTCAGCACTTTTCTTTTAAAACTGTTAATCTGGAAATGCTTTTGAACTTACAGGAGAAAAAAATACAAGAGTAAAACTAAGATAAGAATACCTTAGATAGGTACAGTATTTACAAATACTAAGTGCTCTCTTTTCACTCAGTAAGTATCAGGATAAGCCAGTGTTCTTACTGCTTTAGGGACACATGTATTATAACTATTGTTCATTCTGATTATAAACCAGTGCAGGATCATCCACTGGGCTACATAGTTTCCTGCAGCGAGGAAATAAAGAGCTAGGAACCACAGTAAATTAAAAACCCACCTCCCCTCCATCTGTGGTGGGACACATGCCTAACCTCTACTGGTCGCCTCCTCTAAAAAACAGTGTTTATACTGCCATTCGGCCACATGTATCTGCTGATTCCCTGCCTCTGAAAGAAATATATAATATTAATTACTTTGAAATGACAAATGCTGCAGAATATAGATAGGATAACACTACATTTTCTTTGACTAGTAACCCTTTTTATTGTTGGAGGCATTACCTTCTGCTTTTTCCAGTGAATGAATCTTTCAAGGAGGATGAGGTATGACATTCCTGAACATTATTTGGATTGACTTTTGATTGCATCCTGTCAGTCACATTAGGTGGGCCTACGTTTGTTGGTATGAAAATCAGTGTATTACTTTATCAAAAACAGCCTGATTTTTATTATTACTTATCTAGCAGAGAATTCAAAATACTTATAAAAGCAGTCTTATTGTCCTCAGTGCCTTTTGAGTCAAGTAACTTTGTCCTCAAGTGATCTATAATAGAAACTCAAGATCAAGAAAGGTAAGCGTAGGTGTAAAGGTGCTTGCAGAAGGCCATTCATACTGCCTGGGCCATTGCTTTTGGGTTTTGTATTTAGTATGTGTGCAGGAGTTGTACCCTAGATTGCCTACTTAGGTGCTAACCTATTGTGTTGTAATCTATAGGAGAACCTGCTCCAAAGATTACATGGTCCTGTTATTCTGAAACTAAACTGTTCTTTCAGACTTGTAAAGCCTATAGTGATGATAATAAAGAAAAAAAAGTGGGGCTGGGAATTTGGCCTAGTGGTAGAGTGTTTGCCTAGCATGCACAAAGACCCAGGTTCCAGTCCTTGGTACCACATACATAGAAAAAAGCCAGAAATGATGTTGTGGCTCAAGTGGTAGAGCTGTAGTTGTGAGAAAGCCCAAGAACAGTGCTTAGGCACTGAGTTCAAGCCCCAGGAGTGGCACAAAAGAAAAGCAAATAAACATAACAAACATCTGTATTCTGCTTTCTTTATAGCAGACCCTGTTCCTAGCACTTCGTGTATTGACTGAATGGAAATATCTACGTGAATTGGCATTAATGGCAGCCAAATATAAAGAAATAGACAATTTCCCACCCAATTCCCCACCCTCCCGCTTTTGTTGGTGGTAGTACTAGAAATGTGAACTCAGCAAGCCACATGCTTCATAGGTATTCTATTACTTGAGTCATGCTTTTAGTCTCCAGACAACTTCTTTGCTTTTCTCCTCCACCATATATTCTCCCTCTCTCTGTCTTTCTCTCCCCTCCCTCTCTCTGTCTCTCTTGCTCTGTGTGTATGTGTGTCTGTGAGAGAAAAAGCAAGCAAGAGAGTTCTGAAGCTTGAACTCAAGGCCTCTTTGCTCTTGTTTGCCTTTCACTCAAAGCTGGTACTTTGCCACTTAAACCATACCTTTACTTTTCTGAAACAATTTTTTTAATACCATAGTAATGAGCAATTTTGTTT